>NC_135167.1:20429953-20709953 GCF_041146795.1 Maylandia zebra | reverse complement strand
AGACGAGCATTTGGAACTTCCCGTCCTTGCCGATGTTTCTGGGAGCGTTGTTGATGGCGCGCATGAAGCGGCAGAAGTGGCGCACTCTGGTTTGCCAGTTTTCATCCGGGGTCACCTCACGCTGCTCAGCACTTTCAAAGTAAACTTGTGCCTTTTCTGTGGTTTTTTTTTTTTTTTGTAAAACAAAGGAGACCACTCAGTTAACAGTTTTTAACAGTATTTAAAACACACACTACACCTGAGAGGTAACAGCAAAACATTGGTCTACTTTAACAAAACAAAAAAAAAAAAAAAAAAAAAATGTGAGGCCTCTTTGAAATTAAAGCATTTTTCAATAGAGTAACAATCGATCAACATCAACAGACATTTCCAAAGTACTCGTACACCACAATGTACTTTGCAGATTACTGCAGTTGGTTGTTGTTCTTTATTGGGACACAGGCTTTTTACCGTTTGTCATTCAGTTATGCAGGATGCAAGTACAAGCTTGAGTCCTTACCCAAAAAGTCCCAGATGAAGACATTTTTAAAGAGTCGCGGTGATTTGAAACCGTGCTGGAAAACTTGCTCCAGAGCCCAGACGAGGCCGTACTCCCCGCAGAGCAGGAGGGTCAGGCTGCCTCTCTGTGGAGAGAGCAAAAATACATGCATGCATTTAGAGCTCGTTTCAAGTTGCCTCAAAATTGCTGACTGTTTTTTCCTGAAAATGCCAATTTAATGGATCAGCTATCCCATTAAAATGCCAAACCACCTTCCAAATATGTTGCAGGAACAGACAATGGAAAGGATCATTACTCCACAGCTTTCTCTGTGGTCATATTTAAATGAATGAGAACTCCAAAACATTTAAATCATCATTAAACTAAGAGACCATATACACACACACACACACACACACACACACACACAGTATAGTAGGACACACGGGAGAATACAAAGCAGACTTCAACGTTATTGTTCTGTTGGTGTGTTAAGGAGGTAGAGCAAAAGTGAAGGGGAATTCCCAATAAAAAAAAATCCTTTGAAACTATAATGAATGACTTTTAAAGCCTGTAATCAGCAGCTAAGTTACAACACACTTTAAAAATCTTCAATTGCAGTTCTCCTTCTCCACCTGCCCGAGTATGTAATAATTATCAACATTCAAGTTCTATTTTAGTTCCTCCAGAAGAGGAAAATTAACAGACAGCACTCTAGGTCAAAATAATAATAATAAGCTAAATAAGATCATTAAAAAAAAACAAAAAAAACCAGCACAAATCCCTCTTTGTTATATATGAACTATAACACAGGCAGAACAGTTACTGAGGGGGGCTGGGGCCACCGGAGCAGACGGCTGCTTTTTTCCCCATTTGTGATGAATAATAGAAGTACATGTTTGGGCCTGTCTAGACTGCCGTCTCTCACCTCCTTCTCTGGCTTGTGGAAGTGCTTTACAATCCCATTGATGGCCTCTCCCACTCCCTCCTGGATCTGACCTGTGTTTAGCTCTGGATGAAAGAAGAAGAAAAAAAAAAAAAAGTTCAACAAAGATACTGAGAGACAACACAAGCAGACACATGACGGTAACTCCCAATCCAGGTTTAAAACAATTTGTCGTTGTGTTTTCTCGTTCAGGCGTTTTTGGGTCGTTTCTTTTTTTTAAGGCAAGATTTTAATCATTAGCAGGTGAGGAACAGCTAAATCCCACATCAAAGGGTTTTTTTTTTGTTCTTTGTAGAACAAAACGCTCTACAAACTCACTTGGTTTGCTGTTTGGCGAGATGGTAACAAATCTCCTCATCATTCCCGGGGACTGCTGCATGGGAGGTGTGCGGCACATCCGTTCATCGTTCTCCGAGCTGGGGGTCATCAGCTCTCCCACCAGGATCCTCTCCAGGCTGCCGTCATCCACGCCCTTCCCCAACCAGCGGCCGCACGGAAACCTGTGAGATGAGCACGCCGAGTCGATTTTTTGACAACCAACTGGCCAAATCGGTATCGGGTTCATTTTTCCACCAGGCGGTAATGCTTACTTGTAAGTGTGCCCCGTGATCTCGTTGCGGACCACAACACACTCCACCAGCCACTTCGCATAGAGCCCTGTGTTATCATGACCCATCTGCACTGTGGTGAGTTTTCCCAGGTTCTGGCACTGAGACAGAAGGACCCAGATTAATGTCAAACACCCAAACAAAAAAACAAAAAAACAAACAAAAAAAAAAAAAAAAATCACATTTAGACTACAGAGTTTCTAAGATAAGATACACAATCTTTTTTCCAGAAGACATGAAATTCCTGTGTTAGAGAAGCCAGAACATTAAATAGAATATATATCAAACCACTTTAAATAATCCAACATAACTCAATGATACACACTTTGTTAGCTACACCTGCAGAACTTCTTGTTAATGCAAATATCCAAGTATCATATGGCAGCAACTCAATGCTTTCAGGCAAGTAAACATGGTCAAGATGACCTGCTAAAGTTAAAACTGAGCATTAGAATTGGCTAAAAAGATGATTTAAGAGACTTCTGCTGGTCTGAGCATATCAGAAACTGATCTACTAGATGGGTTATTCTTAAACAACCCAAGGTTTAGAGCACAGGTCTGAAAAAGAGAGACTACTGAGTGAGCACCAGTTCTGTGGGTGAAAAAGCCTTATTGACCCCAGAGGTCAGAGGAGAATGGCCGGACGGATTTGAGGTGAGAAGGAGGAATTAATAAGTCATATAGTGATATTTTTACAACAAAGGTATGCAGACGAGTGATTTTTGGACGTACAACATGTCGAACTGTGAAGCAGATGGGCTCCAGCAGCAGAAGACAACAAAAGAATGGAAAAATGTTGCCTGGTCTGATGAGTCTTTTGCTGCAATATTCAAATAGTAGGGTCAGAATTCGACATGAGCAACATGAAAGCATGGATCCATCCAAACTTGTATCAGTGGTTCAGGCTGCTGGTGGTGGTATAATAGTTAGAAGGATATTTTCTATATTGACCCCGATACAAAGTGTGTACAGTGATCCCTCACTATAACACTGTTCACCTTTTGCGGCCTCGTCGTTTGGCAGATTTGTTTTTTTGTGTGCAATTTGCATGCTTTTTAATTTTTTTACAGCACATTTTTAATCAGTCTCCTCTGTGCCACGTCTCCTTTACAGTACAGAATGCGTTCAGCTTGTCAAATTTACATAAATCTTCGATCGCTAGCAGTGTTACTCTGAAGTGCTGTACTGTATGTTTGTAAGTGTTCTCCCCAACATACACAACAATGTCAATGAAACGTTTTGCACCGTCAAAGGCACCTGCGGTAGTGAGAGGTTTTACAGCCTTAAAACATCTATAATAATTAAAAAAAAATAAAGTTGGCTACTTCACAGATTTCACCTATCGCGGGTTATTTTTAGAACGTAACTCCCGCAATAAACAAGGGACCACTGTGTTGTAAAATGCACTTAAACTGACTACTCAAACGGCCTCCACAGTCACCAGATCTCAATCAAATATGGGGTGTGGTGGAACGAGAGATTCACATCAGAGATGTGCAGCTGACTAATCCGCAGCAACCGTGTGATGCTATCATGTCATAATGGAGGAAAATCTCTGAGGAATGTTTTAGCACCTTGTTGAATTTATACCATGAAGATTAAAGACAGTCTTGCAGACAAAAGGGCGTTCGACTAGTACTAGGCAAGGTGTGACTACAATACAGGAGGTTAAGTAAAATTTTAAATAAAAAAGCTGAATATAATACAATAAAGTAAATAAGCTTAAAAATATAAATAAAGAAAAATCTATCAGAATAAAAATCGCTTGCTAAATATAATAAAAACCAGCACAGCAAATGTCAGGTGGCATTAAAGTGACTGAGTATACAGAGAGTGTAAAGTGTAGTACACAGTGCAGGGTTGAAATATAGCTAACGAGATGAGAGAGCAGATAATTCTTTGCTAGAAAAACGTGTTGCATGTGAAGAGTCATTGCACGAGGTATGAAATATTTCCTGTGTCTATCTTTATTGAAGTGGAGCTGAACAACTCTGTGTTTACATCTCTGGCTTATTTGCACAGTTGGAGGAGAAACATTTGAAACAAAAACACCATTTCACCAAAACAGTGTGGCAGAGAAAACAATGGCAGTCAAATTGTTACCTGTGCAACTCATCCAGCAGCACAACTGATTGATTTTAGCATGAAGTGCTGTGAAACTGGACATTTTTCCTAGAGTAAGCAATTTAAATCAGAAGTCTCAGAGTTTGTGTGCCCAGGGGTCTTTCATCAGGGAGAGTTTCTAGGGACTCATCATTGTAATCCAGATAAAGCTGGTTTGCCTTTGAGTCACATGCTTGCTGCCAATTACTCAGGCCACACAGCACTTAGAACAGTTTGGGAGAAATTACATTTGATGAGTTATTTATGACAGATGGTCAGCTTCTACTAGAGAGAGCAATAACTGTTTTATTAGTGCAGTTCACATTTGTATACATGCACTTTTTAATGATAGACCACTGTTTTATTATATTATAAGTGGATTACTTTGTGGACCCTTCAGCTATTGCTTGCAGATATCAGCTGATATCAAGTCCCTGGGGTCCAAATTTGATAACCATCGATTTAGATAATATGGTTAGTAACAGAGTTGTATTTCTTTCCATCTGTGCTGCTTTCTTCCCTAATTGCAACACTTACTTTTTTGCAAATTTACATACTATATTATCCAATTAAGAACCCAGTTGTAATGCAGTGGAATTGGCCTTTATAGGAGAATTAATACCAACCTCAAAAGTAATCTCCAGAGTATTTCTGGGGACCTGCAGGACTCCGGTCTCCGCCAGCTCACCAGAAACACACACCCAAGGGTTGGCTGTGAACATGGAGCCACCCAACTTCTTACTCGGAACAACCACCACGTGGTAGGGGATCACTGAGAGGCAGAGGGAAAACAAAGGTTACACAATGAACTGAAATCCATAAAAGCTGGTTGTTCATGGAGTACAGGGTCAGGCTCACTGATGGTTGTGAAGACGTTGGTGAAACAGAAGTAATCCACAGCATTAAAGGACAGGAGGTGGTAAAGAAATTGCTCCTTCTCATCGTCACAGCGCAGGAAGGCGTAGCGCTTGTATAGTTTCCTAAAAAGAAGAAGATTGTTAGAGAAATTAAATAATTTCTGCTACGATTACAATTAAAAGATAATAATGCCTTGGTATATACAAGCACAAGACATGATCATTTTTGAGGTAAATGGATGACAACGTGCACACTGTTTAGCATTAGGTGAAATAAATACCACTGTAAGGTCAATAAAAGGCAGACAGAAATCCCCTGACCCACTTTAGTACTCGGATATCAATTATGAAGAAAACTGTGAATTATTTATGTAGAGGGGAACTATAGCATGATGCTCTGAAATTTCAAGAGACTTAATGCATTATAAATGGTTAGATCACATCTTCATTTCATATGACACAGACATTGCTTCACAAAACAAAGAAAGAAGGTCAGATGAGCACACACAGCAGGGAGAAAAACAAATCCAAAGATCTTTAATCTGCATCAGCGTGACTTATTGCAGTTGTTCTGACAAATAGTGACCCTGCGATAAATGGAAGCACATATAAACTCTGCTGTTTGTGTCCTTTTGCTCACTTTGTAAGCTCGTGATCTGAAAGCAGCTGCTTCAGGTGTCTGGAAAGGAGCTTCTTCTCCATAGAGAGACGAACCCAGGCTCGGGCCTTGCCCACATCTGTCTTAATCTCGCTTATGTTCTGAATGTGCCTGCAAATAAAAAATAACAACAGATTTAGAGATTAGAGGGAGGAAGAACTGATGCTAGATATCAGACATAGAAAAATTTGATTCCTGCAGTGTCACAGAAGTGCAAGGATAGGCAATACTTCAACATATTATCAACAATTTCCAGTCAATTTTATTCATATAGAACCAAATCACAACAGAAGTCTCCTCAAGGTGCTTTATATTGTAAGATAAATACCTTACAATAATACAGAGAAAGCCCCAACCATCAAACAATCCCAATGAACAAACACTTTGAGGACAGTGGGAAGAAAGAACTCCCTTTTAACAGGAAAAAACCTCCAGCAGAACCTGGCACAGGGAAGGGCAGCCATCTGCCGTGACAGGTTTGGAGTGAGAGGACGAAGAGAGCCAGAGATGAATAATAATTCATGATTAAATGCAGAGTGGCGTGTAAGCACATAAAGAGTGAAGAAGAACTAAAAGTCTGATATCTGACATGAATATATCTTGTTTGCTCTCAGTGGAACAACCAAGGTGATATGAATGGATTTATACAGGTGAACACACAAGTGTGTTGTCTAAATTTAACTGTGTAAACTTAAATTAATTTCCGCCAATCTGGAAACCAAGCTGCCATCGCCTGATGATTTACTGTCTGGGGGCAATGGACAAATGTTTCCAGGCTCCTGGTGTAGCTACATATTTTCCAGATAAGAGATACTTTATATCAGGCCGAAGACCTCCTGCTCAGTCCAATCATGTTTCCAGTCATTTCTTTATAAGAAGACTTTTTTTTTTTTAAGTGAATAGAAAGCTAAATAGCTAATACACAAAAATGCATTCTTGCTCTCTGTACAGACCTTTTGATTGTTTGTAGCCAAAGTTCACACTCACGTAGTTGTTGCACATTTATATGCAGAATCTTCTTAAAGAGATTCAGATTCAACAATTCAACTCAAAGAAGGAAGCAGATATAAACAAATGTTGATGTTTAAAAAGCTTCAGCACCCTAAAAGAATATTAATCTATCAACATTGTAAGAAACTGACAAATGAAAAGGCTGTATTAATTAACTAAAAAAATAAAATTTGAAAAAATTTCAGCATTGCCTTTCCCAGTCTGACAGATAATTAAATACAAAGTGTCCTGAGATGCTGTGACCTGGCTCTGTGTAAATAAAACTGTAACTGATGCTGTTACACACAGACCAAAGTCTGTCTCTGTTCGCCCCATGTGATGTTTCCGCCGTGGCCGTCTCGCCCCCGCGCCATCGCTCCGAGCCACTATCACGTCTCTGACGTCCAGACACATTTCCTTCCACTCCACTTGTGC
The DNA here is from genome assembly GCF_041146795.1 of Maylandia zebra. NCBI lineage: Eukaryota > Metazoa > Chordata > Actinopteri > Cichliformes > Cichlidae > Maylandia > Maylandia zebra. The sequence goes on along the minus strand of NC_135167.1, from coordinate 20,702,878 downwards.
CATACGCGCTTCTTCTCCACCTTCCATCCCCCTCCCCGTCTCCACCCTCCACGCCCAATCACGTCAAGTAACCCAGTTTTCTGTGCTCGTTATCGCCATAGCAACAGTGGGAAACACCTACTACATGAAATGTTATTATTAAACGCACTGCAACACACGCGAAGCTTTAAAAATGTGAGATTAACTCCCTGTTAGGATTAAATGAAGTATTATGATGGTGGTTGCCTCTTTGCCACCGTGTCTGTGACTGTGCCGTCAGACGTTTACGTGAATGCGGAGGAGGCTCCATCCACCAGTGCGGAGTCGAGCTGCATGTTTGTGCCCCAAGTTGACCCCTCCTCTCCTTTCCACTCAGTCAGACTGGCGGGAGGTCTGGTAATTAGGCTGGAAGTAACACGCTGTTACACATACACACACACTTACGCTGTGTCGTCTTCAAACAACGCAACCCCAGACTCCTCAACCCTGGCTGGTTATGGTGGGTAAACATGACGAAAGTGATGCAGACACACACATACATGCATGTTGAAGCATGTAGATATAGAGCTGTCGATGATGTTAAAACTCTTGGTTTTTAAAAAGAATAGACCAGATGACAACATTTTGATCAAATTGGGGCAACAAGGCTGGCCTGAGGGTCTGGGATGGTGATCAGTGAGGGTTTTTCTGTATGTCGTGTCCTCTCTCCATCTATGCAGTCGCATATCTCACGGGCTCCACAAAGGTGAAACTGCTTTTTGTATAACACGACTACTACGGACAAAATACTCACCTTTATGCCTTTTTTGTTTTTAATATGAGAGTCTACACATGTATATATGAACTGTATAATTATGTGGGATGCATATTTATAGGTTATTTTATTTAATTTTGTACTTTATTTGAATTTTTCTGTACTGCCTTTTTCTGGACCTTTGCAATCCTGGATTTTTCTAACAGCTTACAAATTATCTTTATTTTGTTATTATTATCATTAACTAAAACATACAGTTATAATATGCATAGCAGAGGTGGATCTGGATGTTCAGTGCAGTGGTAGGAATTAAAAAATAAATAAATAAATTCTGATTAGAAAAATAACATCACAGCATTTAAGCAGAATTACTTCATGCTTTTGTTTATATCGTAAAAGTAATAAGAAAATCCTTCTCTAAATATAAATGCTATTATATTAAACTAATGGTATTCCTGCAAATACTGCTGGTTTTATAGTATTTTGTTTGGAGAGACTATAGTAATAATGTAACCCCACAGTGAAATCTGCAAGTTTTATGTGTGTCTTATTTCAGGATATTGGAATTTTGTACGCATGAGGATACACAGGATCAGCCCAGATTATTATGATAGGGATATAATAACAATATTGTGTTCAATGGTCTACCACAGGGGGGCAGTATCAGTCTAAAATACATTGGTCTGAAGGTGCCCATTTCCAGAACATCTTTGAGTACTTTGAGCATGAAATGATTTCCTCTTTTATTCCTTCGCTGAGGTGCACATTTCAGCAGATGCCTCACCTCATGTCCTGGATCAGGGAGATTTTCAGGGGAGGCATAACCGATCCGCCGCCGTCAGATTTACGTCTCTCGGTGTCATGAATGAACCCTGGAGTAAAAGAAAGAAGCGTAACTGAAGCAGAAGCCATCGGTTTGTTAAATGACTGCGATCATCAGCCGAAAGGATTTTTGTTCTTACCTGGAGGCCCTAAACTACCTGGGGTTGCATTTTTCTTCTCTTTGCTGTCCTGGTAGTGCAGCAGGTGGGACCACAAGGCAGATTTACCCTTAAAAGAAAGAGAGAAAACCGGCATTAGTGCTACACATCCCCCGAGAGCACTGTATGTTAAAACGGGTGTGCATGCTGACTGCAGTCATTTCTTTTTCTTTCCTGACCTGTTTAACCTGCAGCCCGTGGCTCCAGATCCTCTCCAGCAGGTCACAGAGACTTGCAATCAGGGTGTTTTCCTCAACACCGGTGATGCTGACCTCTCCGTGGCCCAACTCCACAGCCTCACGCCCCATCTTCTCTACCAGCATACGTTTGGTCTGCAGAGAGACAACAATTCAAACCTAATATTTGTTTCTGAGAAGCCGAAAGAAATACCTTAAAAACAGACGATTCGTGTAGGTAGAAAATGCTTTTTTTGGGGGGTTTTTATGTTTTGAAAATTGGTCATAACTCTAAATAACACTGCATTAACAGCATTTAAAGAGCGTTAAAGTAGCCAAAGAGAGCTTCATCCCAAACTTCAATCATAACTGAGTTTTATACGTGATGAGTTTTAATCTGTGAAACCAAAAACTGGTGATAGGCAAACCTTGTTCCTGCACTCCTTTAGCAATCCTTCAACAAATTTCCAGTTAGTCTGAGCGATGACAGACGGTGACAGGTTGGACAGTTTAGGCTGTCTGATGGTTGTGCCCAAGTTTCTGGCTTCCTGGATGTATTTCTGATGAAAGAGAGAGGATTTAGTTAGCGAGTACAATAACGTGTGCTCATGTCACTATATCTACAACAAACAGAGCTGGTGTCGCTCTGTATGGGAATATTAAATCGAAGCGCGTCCTACAGTTTAAACTACAAGGATCAAGATAGGTCACAATTTTGGAGAAAACTGATAAAATGAAGCTGCATTTTAATTACATCACTGCTTATCAGTTCCACCTCCTAAACCCACACCTGACACACACAAAAGTAACACTGATACTCAAACAAAGCTCAGCTGCTGTACGTGGAGGAAAAGACCACATGCGTGGACAGGTACTGCGCTCTACGGACAACCAACACATACCACGTCCACAGTCACCGACTTTAGACAGGGCTTGAAGGACTGCGAGAGCCAGTAGTAGTCAAGAAACAGCAGGAGCTGGAGCTCCGGAAACAAACACTCTACATGCTGCGAGTGTGAGGGCGTGAGTGTAAGGCAAGCAGAAAAAGAAAAGAAATGAAATGTGTGAGAACAGGTGTAAGAGCAGACATTGATGGGAAGAGCAAACAGACAAGAGATCATGCAAAATGACATCAAAGCTCAAGCAGTCCATCTGTGTGAAGGAGCTGATGAAAGAAAACACTGTGGGGGCGCTCTCACCTCTCTCTGGTCATTGTCTAAATAAAGGTGCTCAGCGTGCTGCTTCTGCCGATCCCTCCTCCTCCACTGAGCCGGAGCGCTCCTCTTGGCCCATCTGTAACACAGAAAAAGAAACAAATGTAAAACAGCCATCAAACCCACACATCAAAGGTTCATTTGAAATATACACTAATCACAAGGGGACAGAGACAGTAGTGAGCTACAAATACTCACTTGTTGCTGGTGGGTCCAGTGGAGAGCACATCAGACTGCAGTCGGGGGAAGAAGCCCTGCTCGTAGCGCCCCTGGCCGATCTTCATGTCCAGCAGGTGGGGGTGCAGGGCAGTGTGGTCGATCTTTGAGACTCTCATCTCAATGGCTTTCTCTGTGGAGGTGTGTGAGGGGTACACAAGTCAGCAGAGGGATTATATCATCATGTTTCAAAGTCACCCTACTTTTACTGCTGAGATGTGTCCGTTTGATTAAATGTCTTCTTTCTATCTTACTCTTGAATTTAAAAGATGATCCGGTGAAGAATTTTAGTTAAGTTATTCCAGCATCTAATACAAAAAAATCATTTAGGATTGAAAAGATTAAAAATAAAATAAAATAAAAACCCCAAAAAACAAAACAGTCCCATCAGTAAAAGATATAGCTTTTTGCCATTTATGGAAACAGATCATCAATAAAATGATTTAATGGATATCCTGACTTCAAAATTCCAGGAACAACTGGAGTAAATAGAACAGGTTCATTGTTATACCAACCCTGTCAAGTTATGTTGTGAGATTCAGATAATGACTAAGAACTTTTCATTTCAAATTTAGAAACCAGATGACAGCAGAAAAGAAAACATAAAAAGCACCCACAGAACCAAGAGAAATGACAGAAAAAAGGCTCAGAGCAGATGTTTTGTTGTCTTCAAAAGAACCAGCCGAGTCATGCAGCTTTACACAGTGATTATTTTTATGCTTTATTAAAAACATCCCCCCACACACATGGGCTGTGTGAGGAAAAGCTCCCACGATGTTAGAGAAACAGAGAAAAATAATACTACTTCCTGTTGTCCATCAAATGGCAATAAAAAACAAAAGCCAAAAAACAAACAAACCAGGGGGTGTGAGATATTTGAAGCTGCAAAAGCGCAGCATGAAAACGGTGGAAAAACACTGGCTGGGTGAAGTTGGAATTCACATAAATGTTTTTTCTTGTATAGGATTTATCATCAACCCTTTAACCTGTACTTGTTACATTATAGCTGCAGGAAAGGCTTTGTTAACCCTTTGAGATATACTTTGAGTAATTTGATCCGATTTAAAATTAAAATGAGGAAAAGAGACTGTCTTTTATTTACTGACAAACATTACTTTAGATTATGTATTGGAGCCTGCTTAGAGTCCTTTTGAATTAAATTTGGCCATCACTGATGTCCACTGATGGCAAAACAGACGTAAATCATGACATTAAACCTCATAATAAGCTTCCTAAGTTACTCAGTAAGGGGTAATTCTTGCACAAATATCTCAAAAGGGTTAGAAAACTTTTTTCTGCAACTATATCAGTAAAAATCAATAACAGATCACCAAGCTTTGGAAAAACTGTCATGTGTGCAATGCAGTGAGGATCTCATAGAGGAATTTATTTTACAGTAATATGTGAAAAGTTCATGGTAACATTTGCTTCATCTCTTATTCACCCCTTTCTCTTTTCACATTCTCCAGACTCAGCAGAATGAGCAAGAGCATCCGTCCATGCTTTTAAAAGCTTTCCTGCATAAACCACTGCCAGTGTGACTTATTCCAAATACAAGGTTAAAGGAAGTCTATACTTCCTCTATGAGCCAACCTAACTTAACACATTGCACACATAATTGAAAGAACCACCACCCTAGATTGGTTGAGATAATGAGAACAAATATTACGAAATTCGGTCTCGGCCTTCTCCGGCTCAATGACATGAGGTCCAGGAGCGATAAAGTCAGCTTTTTCAAGACGCTTTTTAAACAGGGTGTCTGCAAGCAAGACAGCAACAACCAGTCAGGTAACTAAAGACAGCAAACCTCCAGAGGTCTGTCAGATTCGTACATAACTGCACTGCAGATTATTGAGTTCTGCAGTTTTAAATGCTTCTTTAATTACAATCACAAACATTCAGAGGTCCATTTCTTTTAATAGTTTTAAATTAAAGACACTCCAGTGAAGCTGTTCATTCTCAATGCATAACCTGCAACTTTTTTAAGTGCAAACCTATCAAGAGTTAAGAGAGCCAAATTCAAACATTTGGAGCTTTGAAAACAATCCCACCATATAGATTAATGTTCCTCCTTTTCCTCCTCACCTGCTTCTTCGATGTTTGTGCACTTCTGATACATAGAAGTACGCAGCGTGGGCGTGCGCACGTTCAGCATGCGGATCTTATCCACGCGAGCATCAAACACCCTCAGCGTGTGCTCCTTCTCCTCGTCATCGTGACAGAGGATCTTACTGTCGATGAAGGACGCAAACATCTGCGTCTCCAAGAAACGTGACAGGAAGGGCAGGTAGGGTTCTGGTTGGTCAGACAGGAAGGAGGCCTGCACACAGTCACAAAGGTACAAGATATAAAGATTACATATATATTATGCTAAATCATTACTATGCTTTGCTAACAAAGCAGCTATACCACTTTACCTTGTCAAAGTTCTGCATCTGGTCTCGATTGGTGAACCAGGACTCTTTGTCATGACTCGGCTGGATGACAAACACCTCATAGTCTGCAAACATCTGGGTGAACCGGTTAGCGAAGACCTCGCGCACCTGGATGTTGAGCTGGTGCATTTTCAACTCTTCCTCGTCACACTGAACCCGCCCATCCTTGTTGCTGCTGGCATCCTCTCTGACCTCCAGCTGATGTGCATCAACATTAAGAAACATTGTTGTAAATGCTGATTTTGACCGATTACAATACAAAAGAACACAAAGTAAGAAGGGTCCGAAAAAAAGGAAAACGCTCATTCAATGAAGAAAAGAGGCAGAAGCACATCTATTTTTCACGTCACCTCTTGTGACTTTTATCACATTTATAGTGATGAAGAAGAAGTAGGGTCATGGGAAAGATGGCCAAGGACATGAGTCTTGATTTATGACCTCATTTTAACTGAACATGTCAGCATGTCAGCTGGACAGATGCCAGCGCCAGGCAGCTAAAATAACAGAGCAGGGCTGCCACTGTGCAGGAAAATATCCAATCCACTGACGTGACCTGGAACGCCATTTAATCAGGACCTGGTTTCTTTAATAGGAATTCAGCCGTGCCTTTAGATAGGAATAATTATAAGGTCAGACCTTGACGATGCGCAAATCCATTCAAGGAAAGCTAATGTTGCCCACAACAGCATAAGCTGCTTACGCTGTACAGAGGCCTTCTCGAAGCATCCATTAATTCATCCGTCAGTCTTTAGACTGAGTGCATCTTATTCATGTACCGCAAAGCTGAAAAATAGTCACACGACTCAGAAATGAGTTGGTGTATTTAAAAGGAAGAGAAAATATTTTAAAAAGCAAACCACCTCCTTTTGTGTACTGACAAAACATGTGTGTTTGTGGTGTAAGAGGGCGCCCCCTTATGTTTGCTGTCCCTTACTGCAACGATGCTGCTAGTAACGGATGGTTATGGATGCACTTTAACTCAGACTTCACTCATCAATATATATTCTAAGAGTTAATTACCTACTTATAGAAATATATTAATGCCAGAAGAAAATTTATTTTCACTGCAATGATTTTTCTACAAAGAAGAGGACCGTTAAATATTTTAATGAAGCTAAGCTCCTGTCCTAAAAATTAAAACACCTCAAATGAATTTCCAGTTGTCAATAAATTCATTAATATAAATATATTCGTAGACCTGGTGCCCAATCTAAAGCTCCTATTTTTACCTACTTAAATGATCAGTCTTGGTGATGTAACTAAGCCCAGTGAGTCACACGTGGTCATTTTTGCAGCCCGTTTTAATTAACGACATTACATCATTTCTCACCTTGTCTAAGCTGACACCTGTCCGCTTGACCAGAGCCTGCAGTCTGGCAATTGTCTCATTCTCTCTCAGCAGGTAGGAGTTGAGGGGTGAGGCCAGATTGCCGTTACGCTTGTCAGAGGCCATATCAGCTGCTCGGAAGCCCCGGTACTTGGCCTGGCTGTCGCTGGAGTAAATGTTTCCCTCTGGAGACACGCCGAAGGACATGAGCACCTCGGAGATCTCCTGAATGAACTCGAGTTTGTTGGGAAACTGTGGCAACTCCTCTGGCAGTTCAATGAAGTGATTATCAATGTCCACAAAACACAAGTTTGCCTGGAATAAGAGAAATAGCAGAGTAATGATTATATTACATTTAACAAAGCTTTACAGACAGTTATAGTATTGTAATATTATAGATCCTGTTTTTATACATTTCATTCAGTTGGACATTCCAGCCCCCTGAATTAAAAAGGTCACTGATGACTGAAAATATAAAGCTGACATGCTCAAGAGAGCAATAACTGACTCTGAAATACCTACACTGTGTAGGTTATACGAAGAAAACGTCTAGTTCAAGTTCAGTTCATTTCCAATTCAGGGTCACGGTGGGGAGGAACCTATCCTAGCTGCCATAGATCATGAGCGGGTTACACCCTGAACGAGGCACCAGTCTCTCGCAAGGCCCTGACTCAGAATCTGGTTGTTTACAAGATATTAATCATCAGTGAAAGGGATGATCATCATTCAGCCATCCCACAGCCCGGTCACGAACGGCTCTACTTCACCTAGACCAACTGAAGACCCACACTGCTACGGCATTAGCGCGTCTATGCATTGCACCAAACATGAACTTTTATGTTTTCTCATACTGAGCAGCATTATTATTGCAACAACACATCATCACACAAACATAAGGCTGAAATGAAATAAAAATATCAAGCAGCAAAGCACAAATCAAATCAGTGCAGAAGCTGCAACACAGTTTGTGAGATAAGAACAAATAAAACCATGAAATTAAAGATTTGGTTTCTGGAGCGGTAACACAGTCAAATATTAGACATGACGAAGGTTTGCACTCAGTAACTCAGACACTGCTCTCTGAATGTACCTCCTGTGGCAGCTCTAGCTTGGTGCGGTCATCCTGCCCATTGGAGTGGAGGCCCATTAGATACGGCACAGGAGCATCGAGGAAATGGAGAAGGGAGGCGGGCAGGATGGGAACGTACACATGCTGCCACTGGAAGGGGAACATTAAGGCTGTGATGCTCTCTGCCACAGTCATCAGCCTCTGGTAATCTGTTACACACAAACAGACAAAAGATAAAGATGGGTGTTTGTAGCATATGCAGCTCTGACATCAGGTTCATCGTCTGATCTGATAACCGATCAAATCTTTAAAATCTTGGTTGATCGTTGTCGTTTCCTCCATTATGAAATTTACCAAATGCTGATGCTTTTATGCATTTACTAAACAAAATATATTGCACAACACTTCCCCCATATCTGAAACCTAAACAATACTCGAGCCAGTAAACAGCGTATGACAGAGGTTACGCAACATGACTGTTTGAATGTTATTTTAATAGGATTACATTGTTATTGCCTTGTCTTCTGTTTGCTCTCAGAGTTTGAAATCCAGCAGCTGCACCACATGACGAGACAGCTAATCCCGCTATGTTTGCAGTAGCAGTGTTATATATGACCTTTCATCTGCTTGATCACTTATTGGCTGGGGTCAAAAGGTAAAACGTGGCTGATGGTGGCAGTTTGAGGGCAGATTCAGTATCGACGGCACGTGTGAGTGACCTAACTGGAGTGCTTATACTTTGTTACAAAACTCTTTTGTTATTCTCTGTTCTGTACTTACAGGAATGAGCTGGACTGATTACCAACCTTTAAGGAATTAGGATCCACATTCTGTGTGTCATAACAGCTGTCTACCTTTATGGAGCAAACTCGCTGTACCAGAATGACAGGGAATGACTTCTGAAGAGCACAGCTGATGTATCCTGAGCAGCCCTGGGTGCTTTACTATCAACTGAATCACTTTAAGTATGGTATTTGTTCCTTGTTGCAATGCCACTCTAAATGACAGCCTATTACACACAGCATTTTTAAGGCACCAAACTAGAGATAAACTGGCATATTTCTCTTGCCTGATCACACATTAAGTTTTGGTTCCTGTAAGGCCCCACCATTTCTTTTGAACACAAACTCCACTGGAGGGCCTTTTGTGGAGTCTTTTGGAGGATCCAGACTCTGAAGTGTGACACAGCTTGCCAGCTGGCACTCTGGCCAACATTAAATTCCTTTATCATGACTCCACACAGCAGCACTCCGAGTTCAGGCTTTTGCACTTGAGCCAACTGGTATACATGTAAATATGTGTCCAGTCCTCATCTGCATTCCTCTTCTATCCCGCTGACACCTACTGCAGATTCGGGAGCAGCTCTGCCTCCCCCGGTATGGTGCCAAAATAAATACCTTTCCTTCATTTGGTCATGTGCTGGTCCATGAGAAGAGACTCTCACCCCAGCCTGGGCCTCTCCCTCATCCCTCTTCTCAGCAGGCTTCCTCTCCCAGGATGGGGACATGAATACTAACATCACCCATCTCCTTCTTAAACTAGGCCACTGACAAGAAACCACTTGAACAAAGGGTCAAGCATTGTCGCTTACACCTAAAGCTGCATGACCTCACCAGTTTAGAATTATCCACACTGAGCAGTGGTAGAAGCTGTGACGGAAGAGTTCGCACAACATAGAAGTGAAACTCAGCACTGTTCTGATCGAACAACTTCTTGCAGCAGTCTCAGATTGTGTCACTAACAGAGGGCACTTGCTAGTTTTGAGCCATTACTATATTAGCAGTGATTAACAGGGAATAAACAAGATAAAACACTCTGTGCTTTCTCTGCAGATGTAGATTAGTTAAGAATAAGGAAGAACTTTTGTGACATTTTGGGCTGACACAGATCCTAAAGATATCATTTGCTGCCGATTTTATTTTGTTCTATGGAAACAAATTCAAATAAACTCTTTTGATGTCTTTTGGGTCTCCATACCATCTTTAAATATTTAGCTAATGTCACACAACAGATAACATCGGTCACTCATTTTGGTAAATGTCATTTTATTTGCCAGTAGGCACAGATCAGTCAGCAGTGATGATATGAACCTGAAGCCTGACTACAGTTGTGGTCATGGGCGCAAAATACCATGACATTCAAGGGCATGAATGTCAAGGTATTTTAGACTTATGATTTCTTTTCCCAGGGTGGAGTGATTGTACAGCATACTACTTAAAAAAAATGAACTGGGTGCACACGTTTGAATTTATTTGGATTATAATTTTTTTTTTATTCCCACAGGGTCAAACATACGTAATGTCAAATGCAAACTGCACTTCAACCAGGCACTCTTGGTAGCTATAAAGAAGAATACTGGGTGGATATTTAACCGGTCTTCTTGGCAGAATTGGTTCCTGGCACAGAGTCAACTGACGATCCCGGAATCTGCAGTTGTTTAGAAATGGCTCCAAGAGACTTTCCCAATGTGTAAATCTACATTTCTCTTAGATCTTCACCAATTTCCTTGGACTTTCTCATTGTTCTGAGTATTGCTTAATCTGATGAGTTCTGTCAAACAATTCTGTTGCTGGCACAGAGAAAATAGACTGTAGATTAGAGAAAATCCAAAATAAATTAAAACAATGTATACTGTACAATCATTCCACCGTAGAAAAAGAACAGTTCAAAGAAATCATTAAAACCTCGCAGTACCACGACATTCACGCCCAAATTTATGTAAACTTCTGACCACAACTGTATATGAGAGAGATCCTAGATCAGATGCTCAGTTTTTACTATGAATAGCCTAGAACACTAAATATTTTAAGAATAAACCGATATAATTTTCTCGATTTAAGTGACTCGGTCCCCTCACAACAACAAAGACTACAAGATTTTTCATGGAAAAATCTATGAAAACGATGATACACTGGAAAGCTGGCATTGTTTAATGATTATTTGTGTGTGGCCAAAATCCCAGCGTGATTCTGTATAATAGTGCGACAGCCTTAAAACACAGAACGTGCAGACAGGGGCGCAGCATCATATTTGTTGTTTTTAAACTTGATTTGTTAAATAGTAAATGGACTGATACTTACATGGTGCTTTTCTACTCTGACTGAGCACTCAAAGCACTTTCTTATTGCAAGTCACATTCATACAAACATTCATGCAGTGCTTTACTTTATGCTTCAAGGACACTTCAACATAATGACTGGAGGAACTCTGAGCTGGACTCTACAACCTTCATCATTTAATCTACCTCAGATCTGTGCATTTGCACTTCTCCTTTACACCTTTTTGTCCCTCTGACTTCACCTGTCCTGTCACACTCGACTTCAATAACCTCATGTCAGAAAATGACCAAGAAATAAACATAAAAAAATGCCATCTTAACTGTAGTAACAACACACATAGTAGTGTTAGTGTCTGGGAAGGACAGGAAGAACAGATTGTATTTGAACATCTTGTCCTCTACAGCTTTGTGGAAAAGATGCTATCTACGCTGTTTTTTTCTTTTAATCAGAATTTCAGTGTTATTTTTAGCACATGCCACACACTGTCGTCTCCTTATTTGCAGAGCATCCCCCGCCTCGGTGTGTGGCGTCCCTTCGTAAAAATCCCTCAGCTCTTCCTCAGTGGCAGATTGCCAAGGCTTAACTCTCCACAACACCCTTCACATGTTCTGCAGTGATGAGCCTTATGGGGGTGAAAAGAACCATGATGTCACTTCCAACCAATAATAATCATCCTGCATCACTTCTCTCCTCCCTGTCTCCAGGTTGCCTAGCAACACCACAGCTTTCCCCATTAAGAGCTTCTCCCTCCTGTGGGCCCTGCAGTTTTGTAAACCATTTGCTTTCGCTTGCAATTGTAATGAATCCCATCAGAACATCAGATCCATCCTTAAGGGATCGCCAAGTTTCTCTGTGCACACGCACGCGCTTTCTCTCAATGGTGAACACTGAACAAAAACTACAGCTTTCTAGCTAACAGATCCTATAAAATTAGGTAATTTAATGTGAGATGATCATTGTGGACTCGAAACTGATTTGTATTACTACTGAACGTTGCTGAAGTAGTTTTTTTAAATTCCTCAGTTGAGCATTGTTTTTCTCAATTGAGCATTTTTCCCAAGGACACAGGATACATAGATAGACTAAGGAAGGTTATCCTGCACGAGATGGAACAATATGCTTAAAACAATTGTTTCAAACACCAGATTCCTCTGAGCAAGGCTTCCAAAACCTTGGAAATTTCTCTGTCAAACAATCCCCTCTTTCCTTCATTTCTGACAACATTTCTTACAACTGTAATGTGAATAGCAAGGTACTACGCTGCCTACCAGGGAAATCAGAACATTTTTTAATAACTTTATCTGTATGGCAGCCAGCTGTTTATAGTAGAAACACATCTGATTTCTGATATGGACAATATGTTGTGCAAAGGAGTTCTGACCAAGATTAACACAGGCCTTATTATTATTATTAGACCATATAATGTTTTACATTTTCTTCCTGTAACTAATAATAACGACACGGTGAGACTAAATATGACTGAAAAGACTAGAATGAATATACAGTGTAACAACATTTTTGTGTGATTAGCAATCTAAGTATTCCGTTTCCTTTGTTAGACATCCTTCAAGCTCCCCAGATAATACCTAGTCTCATGGGATGACAGGGACATGTCCCCCAGCTCCAGAGAGATCTCTTGAGACACGACTTTACTAACAGGATCACATGACCTCACCACCCGCAGAGAAGCAGATGTTTCATATCATTTACAATTAGCTTGTCCTTTCAGCTATTTAGAAAACATGTCCAATTTTAATGAACTGTACAAACTAATGTTAAATTCAAGCCTGACTGCAGTGTATTTGCATATATATTTGACACTTATGCACGTGGATGATGAACATGTGTTTAGGCCAGCAGACCAGCTACTTACGCTGTGAGTAGAGCAGTATCTGCATCTCTAGCAGGGCACACGTGAACAGCTGAAGAACGTTCTCCACCCCCAGCAGGTTAAACATTTCACTGATGGCAAAGTCAAAGAGAGGCAGCTCTGATGTGCTTGGCCTCTGGCACACCACAGGCCCATAGACGCCTGAGAACTTGAGGGATCGCCCAGAAGGTGGCAAGGGAACCTCGTAGAGGATGTTGTAGATGTAGCTCTCTAGGGGAAGGGGTGGGGGTTGTGGGGAAGAGACGGCCTGATGAAGCTGCTGCAGCACTTTGCTGCAGGCCTGAGCGAAGGCCATGGGTGTTATCAGGCAGATGCACTTTGACACGTATAGCGTGTCGCGGCTTATGTCGTACGAGTTAAAACGCTGCAAACGAGAGATGGCGGGCGCGGCGTGGAGCATGGGACGAGAAGGGGTGTGTTGGCGTCTCTGGTCCTCGGGTCCTTGTGGGGAGGTGGGAGTGTGCAAGATATCATACTGCTCTGCGTTGTGCATGTGGTAAAGAGTCTGCATGGCACTGCAGATCTGCTTACTGGTCACCTCCTCGAAGAAGGTGAGGGCAAAGCCATAGGTCCGAGAGCCATCCTCTCTGGTGATGATAAAAGAGTGGAACTGAGGCTCCCGAGAATCCATCTGCGTCCTGAACGCCAGACCCTTTGGCATACAGAGCTGCAAAAAGGATATACAGGAGAGGATTCAGAGAGCTGAACAAAGACAAAGGGCTCATCATGGAGATGAAACTGTAGCTGGATAGATTCAAATTTTTTCCTGCAGATCAAACAGGCATGATATAATGTTTTCATTTCCGAGCTTTAGAGACTGCGGTAAGATCGCTTTCCTCCTCTCGTTGCGCGTCTTTAATTCAAATTAATAATCTCCTGACTCACAGACACAACAGCAAAAATTATTTAAAAGTTAAAACAAAATTACTATACAATATCTTCATATCACTGAAACAGTTCACTACATTAAAAAAAAACAACTTATACATGCTTTACATGGAGAATTGTTGATTTGCTCCTTAACAGATCTATCTTATTCTTAAGGCCTATCAGGATTTTTCCAAGGTCAAAAACCATAGGGGTCCAAGTGATTTGATCATCACATCAATTTTTCACTGACAGTTCATCACGAGCAGTTATTCCACACTATGTTTACCTAAACCCTCAATGTTTTTACCACCCTGTCATATGCCAGCTACATCCTTTACTCCATTAGAGGTCCCTTAAATCGATCAGCTGAGATCAGTTGAGAAAAAAGTTTAACCTGGGATCAGCCCACTTCATGTAGACGCAGGCTAGTTTGTCTGTTTCCTCTCTGAATGACTTTTTAATGTCTCCCACACAGCTGCTTGTTCCTTCCTGTGTGGATGCCCTATAAGAGTAGGTGTTACCTAACAGAAACCTCTCTCTTGTTTGTTATTTATGGCCATTTCTATTTTTTCAATATTATATCCAAGTGAAATATTTTTATCGCAGGCCTGGTGATTTGCCTTTGGTAGAAAGCCAAGAAAATGTTTAAAATTTAAGGGTTCTTAAGTTGTATCAGCATCATACCATACCATGCCCACTGCATCCTGGTCAAAAGGATTCCACTCGACATTGTCTGGATAATGTGCTAGGACTTTGGATTTAAAGGTTCTCCGCAGTGGACTCTGCTCAAAATTCTCACCTGAAAGTCAAACAAACAGAGAGTGCAGAAAAAACAAACAAAAAAAAAAAAACAGGAGACAAACAGTTAAGAAACCAGATTTCCAGATGCAGACGCAAGAGCAGAACAGTCGGCTTAAAAATGTCAGCTGCAGCTCCAGAGGAAAGAGCACATTAGCATATTTGTCTTGAGAGGAAAATTGTATTGCATCAAATAAAGCTGCCAGCCTCCTGCTGTAGAAGGTAAACAGGAAAATACACTCAAACAGCAGGATTCGATAATTTAAATTAGATCATAAAAAAAGAATGAAATATAGCCAACTTTAACATATCTCGATGCTTCCTGACAGCTTTATTGGCAATATAGAGGGACACGGAAAATAATCAGTCATAGAAGCGCAAATTGAGTTGATTCAAACCCAGAGCTAAGCAGAAGTGATGCACATACCAAGGCAGTACTGAAAAGTCATTCAGAGCGTAGGGGGAGAGTAAACACTGACCAAGCAATGGCAGTGCAGGCAGCACTGAATTTGTGTGTGTGTGAGAGAAACAGAAGCAGTGATTGTCAAACATCAGCTCGTTGTTCAGCTGCTGCTGAAGGAGGTGAGGGAAGACGGAGGAGGGGGAGAAGAGAAATCAAGAGTGTGCAAAACAGAAAAGACGTGTCCCCACACCTGTACAGAAAACAACTGAAAACACAGCTGTGCAGCAACAAAAGAGGGCTGCCGAGAAAATAAAGTGTGCCGGGTTTAAAGGGTTTAAGGGTTAAAGCTGAACTTAAGTTAGCAGGAAGAGAAGTGTGTGTGGTGGGAAGGTTACCTTCATTTCCCCTTGCCAGTTTTCCTCTGGCCCCATCTCTGAATTTAGTAGCTTCTATATACTGGCATAAAGCTACACAACAAATAAAAAAAAAAATAGAATTAAAAGCCTGCTTCTTAATGGGTAGCGCATCACTTCTTATGTTGTGTTAACAGATCACACAGCTGAGAACAAGCTGCACACTCGGGGGACATCATCGCGTCTGGGGACAGGTGGGTATGTTAATTCAAGTCAACTGGTGGGGATATGACACTAGGATGCTGTGTTTCGCTGTGTCTTTACTGGATCATGCAAATCCATACTGCTGCAACAACAGGGATCCACAACAACCAAGTTAGCAGCAGCACTCTCAGCCAAACGCTACCCTTAACTAACATGCACACACTGACAAAGTTAGTCTACTACTGTCTAACTGTTGAAATCTTTACCAAGTACATCCATGTCTGGTTTCCCAGACATGGATTATTAAAGGCCTCCGCTTAAAAAAAAAAATAAAGTGGGCTAGGGTTAATCCATGTCTGGGAAACTGAGCCATACAGTATTAAACTTTTATTCATGAGTACTCCAAGCAGAAAGGTGTAGGATTTTTCTTTTTTTTTCTTTTCCCACGAATGTAAGAATAAGGCTGTCAATTACTAACAATTAAAAAATGTGGCAAGTGTTATCTCTGTGGCCGGATACAAAGAATAAATAACCACAATAATGAGTCACAGCTTTGAAGTGGGTGACACATTCATCATTAGCATTACACAGTCCACATACATTGCACTCAGTACTCACCGAGCACAGTGAATGTGGATTAACACAAACCTGCAAATACTTCCTAACAAAGACCCTCTCTGAAGTCCTTTTGGGAAACATTTCCATATGTGTGATCCGCTCTAAAACATACTCAATTTCATGCTGGAAAACATGTCATGGTTTGGCAAAGTGCGCCGATGTTTAGATGCTATCAGCAAAGAGTCATGGGTTAGATTACAATGAATGAGCGCCCTTGTTTTGCAGCTCTGCAGCTCAGTTTCGATTTTTATATTTTACACACACACACACACACACAAAAAAAAAAAAAAAAAAGACCCTCTGCAGTCCTTCCAGCCAGTTAAACGTTCTCATGCATCGCATTGAACAAACATCAAGGAGAGCAAATTACAGCAGCATGTCAACCCCAAAACATGCCTCTGACTGTTTTCTAGCGACATCACCTTCAAAATAAAGCTTTTATCAGGCTACTGTGACCTGTGAGATCCATGAAAATCAGTTTACACTGCTTTTATAAAATGACTCAGTAATGACACGTGCACACAGACAAGAAACGATCGCTTTCTCAAGTCTGGAGGATTGCATTAATTCGCTCTGCTGCACATTAGCATTTTACCAAGAACCCTAGATAAACTTTTTGAAAATGATGGATTAAAGTTATATCAATAGGAAACATCAGATGGCAAAAGTATCCGCTGGATTCAAAAGTCTTATCCTTTTTTAATCGGACATTAATAAAAGTGTTGACTGACGCGACAAACAGGTTCACATTAGAGTCCTCAGTACAGACACACAGATCCTGGCAAGGGAATAAAAGTCTTACGGATTAAGTGCTTTAATCTCTTGGTTACTTTCATATCCAAACAGCCCACGGGGAAGAAACTAGGCCAGGAACACATCTCAGACTACAAAAACCCCAGCAACTGAAGGCAGTAAGATTATTAATTAAAAATAATTATATATGGTGATAATTCATAACAACCTTATGTAAAGCACTTAGGTGTCATTTGATTTTCCTTAAGCAAATGTAAAATGCAGCACAATTGATGAAAAATGGCATCTGCTACTCATGAGGATGTAATGTAGGTCAAACTCAACGACAGAATGCAGACATGGAGCACGATGGATTCAAGCTGATTGTTAACCCGTTCAGTAGTACAACAAACATCTGGAAGCATCTGGCTGTGCAGCAAATAAGAGATGGCATGTTCTTTTAATTTAAATAACAAAATCAACTTAAAAACAAACACCTGGCTCTTAAGCTACTACAGAAAAGTTTGTTGACTGTGAAACTCATGAGCACAGATGAGCAACGCCTTATAGGAAGCCACAACAAAACACTGCAGAGGTGTGTAAAATAAAGCAGGCATAACAGTCCTTCCCAAAGAAAACACATACGAGGGTCTAACGTTTCATTTGCAAAAAACATGCAGAGCTTTTACTAAATAAAGGCGGCTTTGAATGAAGAGTAATGTTACTCAGATTAAATTCCAAGAAGTAAAAGTTAACCCTGCGAGTTCTAAGTTATCCCTACTTTTGACTCTAAAAGGGGCGTCCACACAGCAAGCGATGCACTCATTGCTCATCACTTTGTCGTTGATGATCAGTCATTAGTGGACATTCTAGGCTCCAGTTGCCTAGGTAACCCTCAAATGTAATTACCACCCTGTCGTAAGTCAATATGCAGTATCCTGCACTTTTACTAGTAGAACTTGAACTTCTCACATCGAATTTGATTAAACTTTAGTTCAGGTCCCGCCCATTTCCCTTCACTTTCACTTGAAGTCGTAGAAAGTCACTGACTTCCTGTTGTCTTTGGTTGGCACATCACTGCTAGTCGTTTCCTGTGTGGATGCCCCTTGACTATATGCTCTCAGAACATGTACATTTTTAATTGTTTTCCCAAATTCAAGTCAATCCAAGTTTGTTGCTTTTCTCCAAAACTCTGGGTTAGGGTTGTGCTCATCACTTGTCATGACCTAGATGTCACAGTGCAAACAAAGAGTCTATGGCAAATTTACAAAGCTTACAATTCTAGAAAAATCTCCATTTATGTAAATGCAACGACCATAATTAAATGCTATTTTTAACATGTGGCTGGAAACAGCCACAGTTTTACAATATTAAATTTGAGCTTTATCAAAAACTAAAAATATCATTCCCAGATTTGCATTTTCCACGGCTGTCCACACAGGATGATGTGGCTGTTGTGTTACATCATGAGGCTTAAGTGAAGCTGCCTGAGACAGGTGTTCACTTCAGCTTCATCTTTATAATTAAAACTAATTACAAGCCAACTGCCTCACCTGGAGAAGCCATTTGTTAACATAAACATCAACAGACGCTACAGTGTAAACATCATCTTCCTTTGTCATATTCTCCAGCTAATGGACTGTGATGTAATAGAGTGTGGACCGGTAGCAGTGGGAGTAGAGCGTCACTGAGCTCCTCATCCTGCGAGCCAGGGACCACCCACAGCTCTGCATCCCTCCTGTGATCATGAACACACACTCCTACTATGGCACGGTTCACTAGGCTAGACATAAAGGGATGCACCTCCCTGACTGTAAAGCTATATTCAAACACGACTAAACTCCCTGCAGCACAAAGTGTTGTACAGACTGCTGACACGTCAAAACAGCTCAGCAGCAATAACGTCGACACTCATTCACCTAGCGGGCCCGGCACTGGCAGAACATGATAGCTCACTCACAGCCTAAAATCCCCGCCATCACAGCTCATGGTCCCCTGTGTGCTTTCTGTGAGTTTAACAAAAAGATAAGTTCGATTTTTTCCCCCCCCACTTGTTACAGTGTGGGATGATTTCTAAGCCGACACCAAAGTTGCTGCCTTATCGCATTCAATTTAGTTGTTAACATGACTTAAAAGCTATTAGCCAAAAACACCAGCACGGTGTTTCTTAGTTAGTCTGGAGGTAAAAAAATGTGTTTAACTCTGGAACACTAGTTTGCAGTTTTGTAACGCTATCACTAACGTTGCATATATTTTACCCGAAAAAAGATCGTTCCCATTAAAATACATTAAGGTACCCTATTCACATCTCATACAACCCTATAAAAAAGGGTCTAAAATTAATGAAAGGTTAGGGACTGATTAATGAAAAAAATCCAACAAAAAAATAAATAACAGAACTGGGAACTTGACTATAAAACTTTTTGACCAGTGGAAATTACCATTAAGTGATCTTTAGTCATCGCATATGTGAAAAATCCCCCTATGCTAGTGTTTTAGGTTAAGAAAAATGTCGAGATGTCAAGAAAATCCCATAACAGTAATTGACCTTTTAATAAAAACACTATCATTACACAGTAGTACAACATACAAAAAAAAAAAAAAAAAAAGGACAAGCTGACCGCATAAATAAAGGACAAGTTCTTTTAACTGTCAACACATCATCTGATCACATTAAACTATGGTCAATTCGCAGACTGTATATAAAAGATGGTAACCCCTATTGTTATATCACCCATTGGTTACTGTAGCCCTAGCACTTTCCATCTTTTGTAACATCTATATTTGTAAATGGCTGTGTTGAGTAAGGGAAGAAACCAGCAGACACAACACCCTCTGTGGTGATTTTACAACTAGATGTTCTTTTCGGAAACCAGACGAGCTGCCTTCACTGACCCAGAGGCGCAACGACAGCAGCGGTCGTCTTTATTTATTGTAGAAAGATGTCTCGAACCCAGTAATGTCAGACTGTCAATACTTTTAATATAATATCTACACCAACATCAATAAAAATATCTTCCCTGGATATAATATTATACCACGACAGGTTTCATTTTTTTTTTTTTTCCATAGTAAAGTTTTCAACTTGTCATACAAAGGAGAGCTTATCACAGTGGCTCCGTCTTTAAGGTAATTAAGCTGAAATTCAATAACCACTGAATTTTAACTCCCACATGTTGAACACTGCAGTAAAACCACCATCACTCACCACTCAACATTGTTACACTCTTGTACAGTTGCCAGTAATAGTGTTATTAGCTACAATGTAACTGCTAGGTAGTATTCATTCCCTCTTCCCTCAGGAAAACTGTCTCTGACAGATTAAATGGTCAAAATTAGTTCACCTTTGATAAGGAAGCTGAAATATGGCACATAACCTACAAATACCAGACAGGCTAATATCAGCAGTTTATCTACAGAGTGGCGAGAAGATGCCGTAGGGCCATAAAACCTGGTCTAACACCGCAGCAGCCTAAAATTTCAGCACACATCTGCTAGCAGCCAGGGGATTGAACTGCGGAAAAATTTGACCTGGTGGAAAAACAACCTTTTACACAAGAATGTGCAGGTTTAATTACTCTGCCATGACTGGGAAGAATGTAAACCTTCATCATTCAGCAAGTGGAGTTTAAAAGCCATTCTACAGTTGTGCACAAGGATAAAATATTTGCTATTTTAAATCAAGATAAATGTGAAAATAACACCTGTTCTTGGATATTATGATCAGTGGGGAGTAGGCTTCCACTTTTGGCGTTTCCATTTGAAATTCTATTTTAAAGAGACCGTAAATGTAATTTAATATAAAACAAAACAAAACAAAGAAACTTGGGTCTCTTCAGCTTTGCACCATCAAGTTGCAGATGCTGTGAATGTTCTTGTAGCTCCAGTAGTTCCAGCCCATTGGTAGCAATGCACAGACCTCAAAGCTCCGTAACTGCATGCTACACGCCAATATGCACAGCGGGGGGGATATATGTGGTTAACCTCAAAGCATTTGCCTACAAACTTCTACTTACAGTCTTTTATTTTTTTACCAGAACAGTTTGATATCTCCAACAGTGAGGTTGAGACAACTCATTTCAAATTTTCAGTCCTGCGGGCAAAAAGTAGCGCTTTCCTTCTGCTTGATATATTAAAACAAAAACTGAGGTGTTATCAATAATAGGATCAATCACTTGGCACAGCATGGCCAGCTTATACAGCCAGTTCTTGTATGAGGTCCCCTATATTCAGCGCCATATAATTTTAGCTGTACACTTTGCCCTGGAGGATCACGAGGTTTCTAATAACTCTTCAAACTGCATCAAAAGCTTCACTGATGCATTTTCAAAGGGATATTTTAAAATACCGGCCAGGTCCAGAAATACACAGCTCTGAGTGAAAATATGAAAGACGACATTTTGCATTTAAAGCTTTCAGCTTTCATGTTGAGCCATTCAACCTCATTTGTTTGCCGAGTCGGATTCGGGGACAGAGAGGGAGAGAGCGAGAGAGAGGCTGCCTGGGAAATTCAAAAGAGATGTTTAGCATTTGAATAGGTGGAGCCTGTCTGCATGTGTACTTATATCCTTCAGCTCCCTGTGCTTCCAGCGTGGCCTGTGAAGCCGCAGGGTCATACATATGCTAATCAGGTCCTCCCTAAGCTGCCAAACACCACGCTGTAAGAAAGTTTCGGTCATTCTTTGTGGATTGACTGTACGTGAATCACCACTGGATCATACTGAGAAAGAGGAACCGGCATGCAGAGTTTCATTTAAATCTTTTCTTGTAAGATGCCTTCAAGTCATTTAAAATGTTTCTCAAATCTAAATATGTGCAGTTTTCTTGTTCATAACGTCAACATATACTCATTTCGGATATCACCTTTTGAGGTCTTTTAAGGTCTGTGACATACAGCTGTGTCGTTACATTCAAATTTTTAGGGTTATTTATTTAAAGTTGTGACTACTTCGTCTTCTTCCTCTTAATCCATGATTTCTTTCGCCTTGTTCAGATGGCCAGATCTCCTTAGGTTAAAGCCAAAACTCTTTTTGCCATCTTCTTGTATCACACACACACACACACACACACACACACACACACACACACACACACACACACACACACACACACACACACTTCGGGACAACTAACCAAAACTGTAAACCCCCAGGTATACCTGTAGCACATGTTTAGCTGACATGATCATACATAAGCCATAACAATGGAATTTCCACACCATTTCCTCTTTTCAACTCAGACTGAAACAGCTGATAAGGGCAAGCCCCTAACCTCGTTCTACAGTAAACAGCAGCAAGATGCAGTAAGTAGAACAACATCAGTGAAGTTTGACCTCAGAGTCCCGGTTTGCATGTCGAAGCAAAGTTTCAGTCTAGTCAGAAGGCCTTAAGAGAAACCTCATCACGCACGCAGAAGCATTAAGTATGCAGGCGCAATATGCAGGTGATTTAAAAATATGCAAACCCAACCTGCAAATTATATATTCATCTGTGTCTTTTCGCTTGTGTCCAAAATGAGCTGTTACCCACTCTGGGTAATTTTAGTGTCTTGAGCGCTGAGTGAAGAACAACACAGCTGTCAATTACACAATAGGGCCTTCTTAATTCGTAGCTTTGCTGCTACACAATGGTAGCAAACCACAGTTTGAAGAATGGAAATCAATCACACAGCACAGCAATATCCCCACTAATACATGGCTGTCATTTTCACAGTGTTTGCTTTGTTGCACGTGTTGAAAAGCTCTACTTCGGAACTGTAAAATGTAGCTTTACTGTATCGATGGGAGGCCAAATCGCCGCATTAGTATGGACGCTTCAGACAACTCGTGCTTGGCGCATGGTTGGGTTCAGTTAAAATGCAAAACAGGGCACGTATCTAATTTTATTTTGCAAATTCAAAGTGAATTTTGTGCTAAAGACGCAAAAAAGGAACTTAATTTAAGGAAGTGAAAATAGGAAGTTGGGGGTGCTGAGGCTCTGAAAACTAAAAGGATTTTTGGTTAGCTTATTCATCTGAGAAGAACAGACGCTTCTTTCAACCACAACAGCAACTCTGCGGGGCTCGCACTACCTGCTGAGTCATAATAAATCACACAGATACGGGAGAGAAAATAAATAACAAAAGAGATTAAAATCAACTCTTCACTGAAACTGATCCCTTTTAATCACTGGACTGAAAGGACAAGTTGAAAAAAGACAAGTGCAACTAAAGACTAAAAATCAGGTTTAAAAATGGCTTCACTAATTGGAATGGTGCCTCAAGTGAGAAGAAGCCTACACCCCTCAACTTGATCACTCTCATTCAGCTTACAGCTAGGTGACATTACAGCTCAAGAATGTAAATATCGTGTTAAAAGACATCATGTGAGCTGACTGGACTGGCATTTTTCTTTCAGCATTCAGGGGCTTTCCCTTCAGTAGAGGCAGGTGCTCTGGAAACCCCTGACAATATTACCGCAAGAGAGAGAAAAATGATGGAGATCTCAGAATTTAAAAAAAACAAAAAGCACTGTGGCCATGCTGTCATCGTCCACAGATTGTATCAGAGCCCTGGCTTTCGAGGAACTCTTCATCCACAGTTTCACATGCACATATATTCACAAAAAGCTCAATTTCATCCACAAGCCATCCTCATGCAGGTAAACTCATGACAAAAAAAGGACCTCAGTCTCTAAGCAAAGCAGTATCAAGGTGTGTAAGTACATGCTGTCCTCTTATTAGATCTTTAAGCTATTTATGTAATAGTCTGTAAAGGGCTGGGTGTGCTACAAGAGGAGGAAGAGGATGGTTACATGTTCAGCGAGGGTCTCTGGTAGATGATGAGAATGTCAGAGGTGGGATCTGACCGGTAACCTTTTGTGTCGTTACCCGAGTACCTGGTCTCCTCTAGTGAAAGCCACGAGACAGTAGGACAGCCTCGTCACATGCAATTAGATTACACTGGCATCAGTGTTACAACAACACCAACCCTAATTTCACTGTAGGCAAAGCGTTTCCTTATGTAAAATGTGTACACTGCGTAGCGTCAGCATCAATTCACACGAATACACCCGGAGTGTGAAATGCAGCAAGGACTCTATCGACAGCCTTTGAATTTAAATGCATGTCAGCGCTTTAAACGAGGCATAACCAGCCAGTAATCCCCTTCGCTCCTCATCGAGCATTACAAACAAACAGGCTGGGAGAAGATGAGCTAGGCCTGGCGTTAGGTTCGCTCTGTATTTACCCTGAAAACATACATTAACCGAATTCATAGATGACATGCACAAAAAAAACATTACAGTCTCATTATCAACGCCGACTCTTTGTTATGATACCCGTTCATTCCTCTCTTCTTCTTCTTATTTTATTTTTTTTTTGCCCCAGCATCAGCCCGACATTTACCCAGATGGCTAATGTGCTTACCGGACAGTTCGTCGGGTTCCAGCCCGCTTTCGGTGTCGAGTCCGCAGATCACAAAATAATCTGCGAACCGGCAGGAACCGGAGCTGAAGCCGGTGGTCATTTTGAGACTGGTCCGGTGGTACCCTTATCCCTAAAACAGGGAGCATATTAAAGGAACTCGGAGAAGTGATTTCTCCGTGCCATTACCGACGATACGCTGCTGCGAAGCTTGAAAATCACTACCGACACTGAGCTAACCTGATCAGCTCGCAGCAAGGGACATCCTTTCGAGCGCCTTCACAATAAACCTTTATACAGGGGGAAATCGGCCTTCAGAATAAAAGTCAAGAATAAATAAATACATATATATAAATTTAAAATTTTATATGAGAAAAAAATATAACAGCATATTTTATATATGCTAATCATATTGATTATGAGGAAGACTATAGTACGAAACAACTATAACTCTAGTATGTCTGTGAAGGTTCTCAGTCATCCAGGTCATCGTAGTCAAAGGAGCTTGCAAAGAAAAGCGTCTGGACTTCTTTAAGTTGCTTGAAGACGTTTCACCTCTCATCCGAGAAGCTTCTTCAGTTCTAAGGTCAAATGGTGGAGAGTCCCAGATATAAACCTAGTGGGAGTAACCCCCCACAGAGGGACAAAAGGACCCCCTGATGATCCTCTAATCGTCTGAGCCAAGGTGTGAAACTGGGTGTGGGTCCCAATCAGCCAGAGTTTCGGGTGAGTTCATTGTGAAACCTGGCCCCACCTTATCATGCGAATTCCTGAGGTCAGATGGCCCAGGATGTGAGTGGGCGTTAAGGCGTCTGGGAAGGGATCTCAAAACTGTACTCTCAATGCTGTACAGTGCAGTGAGGAATGCTCAGACCTCTACATTGGAGAGACCAAACAGCCACTTCACAAGCGCATGGCACAACACAGAAGAGCCACCTCCACAGTACAAGACTCAGCAGTCCATCTGCATCTTAAGGATAAAGGACACTCTTTCGAGGATGCCAATGTTCACATTTTGGACAGAGAGGACAGATGGTTTGAAAGAGGAGTGAAAGAAGCCATCTATGTCCACTGTGAGCGACCATCTTTGAACAGAGGCGGGGGTTTACGACACCAACTCTCTGCCATCTATAATCCAGTTTTGAGATCCCTTCCCAGACGCCTTAACGCCCACTCACATCCTGGGCCATCTGACCTCAGGAATTCGCATGATAAGGTGGGGCCAGGTTTCACAATGAACACACCCGAAACTCTGGCTGATTGGGACCCACACCCAGTTTCACACCTTGGCTCAGGCGATTAGAGGCTCATCAGGGGGTCCTTTTGTCCCTCTGTGGGGGGTTACTCCCACTAGGTTTATATCTGGGACTCTCCACCATTTGACCTTAGAACTGAAGAAGCTTCTCGGATGAGAGGTGAAACGTCTTCAAGCAACTTAAAGAAGTCCAGACGCTTTTCTTTGCAAGCTCCTTTGACTATAACTCTAGTAGTATTTTTTTTAAGAATAATAAGATTTCCAGTTAGCCACACTTAAGTTATTTACAGTGATCAAAATTGATACTAAATCATCACCTTGGCGCATGGATAAAATTCATACCTAGACATATAATCATGAACGAGCGATGGTTTAAGTCTAAAAATTCTGTCATAATTTAATATTAATAATATTTCCAATTGACACAATTGAAATTCAGTTACGGTATTCATTTAGAGCAATTTATTCATTTAATAATTTATTTATGAACCCAGAGACGCTCAAAGGTAGTGCCCTTGGGCAAGGAAAGATATCTGGCATTGCCTCCCAGAAAAACTGAAAGAATTAAAGTTATGTATCCATCATCTAAACCAGCTGCATAAATGTGCTACGCCAAGGTTGTGGTTTCTGAGCTTTCATCTACCAGAGATTTTAGGTGTACTGCTCAAGAGCCAAAGTGTACTCGTGCATCGTAAAAAGCAATGGATTAGCTGTACTTTTTCATGGAAGCATCAAAGTGTGGTCTTCTAATATTCTATGATTTTAATTTGTTGAGTACATTAGTGAAAGAAGTCCGTGTGAGTATTGTGTGAATATGTTAGGGTGCGAAAATATTTGTAGAGTAACATTTCAATGAACTGTACTGCAACAGTGGATGCTGATACAAGTAACTAAACAAAATGTAAGTTGATTTAATAAAGAACACCACTGCGTTGTCATTCCTCTAAGTGTTATGACACTTATGTCACGTTTTTGTTAATTGCTAAATCAAAGCTAAACGTTTCCATCTGTTATATTTTAAAAACATTACCGTTGCTACACATGCAAAACTAGATTACACTTAATGGGTTATTTTAACCAAACAGGCCGTGCTGCTTTACAGTTGTGTTACAATGTCACCACCTGGTGGCACTAAATAACTAACGACTGCGTTCTTTGTTGTATATTTCAGTATTATTAAATATGTGCACTGTACAGACTATGTTCAGAACTCACATTGTGTAAAGAGTTTAATGACTCAATAAATACATATTTAAAAAAACAGAACAGAAATGTGAAATCTGTAAACACTTCATACTGCAATACATCACTGCACAGTATAATACTGCTTTTTCAAATGTTGCAGAGGGATACAGAAGAAGTATCACACATTATCACTGATTGGGTAAGACGATTGGGGGGGGGGGGGGGAATTAACCAGTTGGTATAGTAGGTTAAGTTGAAATTAGGTGTAAGGTTTAAATATTTTAGAAAAAGTTACCAACTATCATTTGTTGGCATATTTAGCATTACAGGGGAATAAGAGGTTACTCATAGCTGCAACAGGAATCATTTCACAGCATTTTGCTACTTTACTTAACGAAGGTTCTTTATCCATTGCAGATGTTTCAAAAACAGTAACCAAAAAAAACCATTTAACTACTGTAGCGCTGTCTCCTCCTTTTACATCAATTAATGTTTATGCAGTCTTTTAAAATCTGGGTTTGAGAGTTTAATATTCATACAGTAGTACAGTAGATACACTGTCCATTAAGACATAAGCAAAAACATGAAATCTCCTGATGCACAACTCTAAATATGCATTTTTAAGAGATCTAGGTTAAGATTTGTTACCTACATGTACATTCACTCCGTCTGTTAACTGTCCAGAAGGTTTTTAGCAGCAGGAGCAATGAGTTACCTTGGTACACAGGCAACAAATCTAGAGGGAAATATAATCTATAAGCTTTTTGTTTGTTTTTTTTAAATAACAGGACAAACAGCCATTCAAAACACTTTAAAGAACACAATCTAGCAACATAAATCAGGCAACACAGCACATTTCCCAAGGTGAAGAAAAGGAAGCAGTAAAAGCAAGGCAAGGCTCAGACACTGCACAGTCTGTTGGCAGTCTTATTGAGCTCAATGGTCGATCATCCATCATATTAAAATCACTAGTTAGATATTGTAGGGTGGAGATGAATGCAGATGATCACAGTACATTTAAAAAAACAAAAAAAACACAAAGCAATCTCAGCCTTTGACTTTTAAAATTTACAAACCAAGACAACTGTGTTGACTTTCAAGAATTGTTCAGTACACCAGCAAGATCTACATTTACTGTTTAAATAAAAATACCAGCTAGAGATCCTGAGTTTGACACTCTGCAGTTTGGATGTCCTGTGAAAAAAAAAATATTACATTGGCCTAGTCTGTACTTTAAATACTTTCAAGCGTTCAGTAGCAAAGTAGATTTATAATATGGAAACATGGCTGAAAGAAAAAGGGAAGTTGTCTGGCAGAAGCAGCAGGCACACTTTTAGGAAGATCACTGAATTACTCACATGTCAACAAAACACAAACTTACAAAGATCAGTGCTTACGCGTTTCCTTTTCTCTACATATTAATGTATGCCCAAACTCTGCATATAGTCGCCAGAGCATGGACCCTGTGTCAAAATGCACTTTGAAAAGACTAAAATCCCCTTTGAGAAGTAGTGTGAAAATTATTGCTATAGTGCTAATCAGATTCTATTAAGTAGACAAATGCAGGAGAAATAAATATTAAAACGGGAGTGGGTGTTAAAGGTGCTACTAACAGGATGTAGCAACTCTTCGGCTGTTGTCCAAGTGCCTGTTTGTTGAGTATTTAGAAATAAAATGTCCAGAATAATCTGAACAAGATGCTGATTACACTGTTTGATGACAGAGTTCCTAAAAAGACAACACAGGCACGTTATTCCCCATGAAATAAGGCCATGTGGAACAACTGTGACCTGCACTTTAGGAAAGCATCCTGCAAGTGGCACCTTTTATTGTCTGAAGAAGATCATACAATTATATAACAAGCAGTGCATTAAATAAAAACAACAAAAAAACAGTTTCTAATATTTATACCATGAGTCACAGAAACCAAAAACAACTTGTGCAAGCAGTGGACTGTTTGTACTTTACATCAGGAACAACCCACCACTGCATGCATTTTTGTGGTTGATGAGTGCTTGGTAATTCCTCCACCGCCTACGAGATGGATGCGGAGCAGCTTCAGTGACCGCTGCATGTTCCTGAGGCGAGGTAAGGGAGATGTTGGGATCAGCCAGCAGATGAGTTGCTGAAGTGAGGTGACGGGCTCTACTCTAGTTTCTGCTGCAGCTTCTTCTGGAAGCAGACGGGTAAAATCGAGAGCACGGCTAGTACACCGAGCACAGCCAGGGAGTTCCAGGACACGGCTTCGCCTGCCGTGGTGAGTTTGTACAGTGTTGTACCTGCGTTGATTGCTACAAAGGATGGTGGAGCCACTCCTGTTGATCAGTGTGGAATGAAGGTTAGTCATTGGTGGAAAACATTACCGAAATGGATCCAGCAGTAGAGAGAAAAACAGTCTTACCAAGAAAGGTACCGATGAAGAAAACCCCCAAAGGCACATTGATGACAGGTGAGGTGATGTTGATGAACCAGTTGGGTAGAAAGGGGGTTATCCTCAAGAAGATGATGTAATTGATTAAATGATTTCTATGTTTATCAACCTGCCATTAAAAATAAAATATAAGAAAAATCATGAGCAGAATATTTCTGAAATTACAAACAATAAATAAATGATCAGCTTTTATTAAAATCATGTTGGAAGACTGCTGTGCTGTGGAATACGGGGTAATACTGGGGATATTAAAGCTCATCTCATTAAGCAATCATTAAAACATGTATAGCACGATAGAGAGAGAGAAATCAAATTTAAAACCCATCTCTTCTCATACAAAGTCTTGACTAATTCAGTCCAATCTTATCTTAAAGGCCTCATAGTACCATATCACTCCAATAGAGCACTTCACTCTCACACTGCATGCTTCCTTGTGGTTCGTAGGGTATTTAAAAGTAGGAGGCAGTCTTTAGTTTTCACACCCCTCTTCTGCGGAAACAGCTACCAGTTTGAATTCTTTATTTTTAAGATTAGGCTTAAAACTTTCCTTTTTGCTAAAGCACATAACCCTTAGTTACCCTGCAATAGGCCTAGGTTGCTGGGAGATTTCCATAAAGTACTTCTTCACTCATTACAAGCTTACAAAGCACTTTGATCATTAGTTATTATTAATGTCTGGTCCTCTTCCACAGCAGGTCGTTTGTACTGTCTTCCTCCCCTCCCCTCAAACCGATTGTGAAAAATGTCCACCCCTCCCTGAGCGTGATTCTTCCTGAGGTCTCTTCCTGTTAAAAGGGAGTTTTTCCTTCCCATGGTTGCCAGGTGCATGCTTAAAGGGGGTCGTTTGATTGTTGGGGCTTCCTCTATATGATTGTAGGGTCTTTACATTATAGTATAAAGCATCTTGAGGTAAATGTTGTTGTTGTTGTTGTTATTTGGCAATATATTTGTGGGTCTTTAAATGCAACTCAAAACCAGTACAACTAAAGCAAAGCACAAAGAAAATGCATAAATATATGAAAAGAACAAAAAACCCCAAAATAAAACAAACAAAAAAAAGGTTCTTTCCTGTCAAAGCTCCTACCTGCTGAGACCATTTCTGTGCTCGCTCTGTGAGATATCTGTAGACCACTGGTCTGCCCACCAGATATGACAGCATATAACAGAACGAAGCACCCAAGCCAGAGCACTGCCAACAGACAGAAAATGATGAGTGACTGAGGAAGATAATACAGAAAAAAAAATATCTCAAAGCTAGAAGCAGAAATGACTCTTCTTGTACCTGACTCATAAAACATTTAGAGTCCTTCACAAATTAAATATGTATCTCTAAATATGATTATTAACTATAATGCAACACAATTTCCATATTCCATCGCTTTCATAATGCTAGCAGCAGAGGTGAGGTGTTAAGAAAAGCTGCATGTAGTTTCAAAGAAAAGGTCTCTGGGTTTTCACACTAACCAAAGCCCTTCTTGGCTGTAACAGCAAAAACATCATGGTTTAGTATGAACAAGGCTAAACCACTAGTGTGAATGCATCGCGTATTTACAGGGAAAAAAAAAAGTCCACAAGAAAAAAAAAAACAACCAGCCAAGTGGTCACAGGAGACTATGATGCAACATAGTCACACGCAGCTGTATGCTGTTCATGCAGGTACTGAGGTTAAACTGGTGACAATGTTAAACGTGACATTTTCATTCTATCCTTGCATGTTTAAATGTGGAATTTCCCTTCAGAAATATACAAAAAGCCACGTGATTACACTGCTGTCTGCTCTACATTTACAGTTGTGGTTGGAAGTGTTGCATAAATTCATCATGGGCATGAATTTCATGATCATTTTAGGCCACAGAGTGAAATTATTGTACAGCATACATCTTTAATGACTTTAAAAACAAAAATTGTGTCCACGAGTTTTAATTTATTTTAGAGTTTCTTCTAATCCATACAGGGTTAAAAATATACATACAAGCTAAAGCTAAAAAGTGGTGCTGAAGGTTCTATAGTGTCTTTGAATGTGACAAAGACTAAGTAGTGATCATGATTAACTGGATCTTTGCCAGCATAAAAAGGATTGTTTGGTCAGACCAAAGCACTGACAAAACATCATGGCAATGGTGGGAAAAAAAAATCAAAAGAACTCAGTAAAGTTCTAAGAAGGTGAGCTTTGGATTTACAAAAGTTGGGATTGTCTCTTGGAGCCAGTTCTAAACAACTGTAGATTCCAGTTGTACAAGTTAATCAGACAAGTCACCACTTTACCAAGGTCTGGAAGAAGGCCTTGAGAGGATATTGGCTAGGATGTTCAGGAACAACCAAACCAAGGCTCATGAATTGCAAACTGCTGAAAACCTCAACTGAAATTTGCAGCTGCCCACATGGACGAGCCAAAGAGCTTTTGGAGAAAAGTATTACAATCGTATGAAATTAAGATTAAGCTATTTGGTCACAACGATAAGAGTTATATTTGGAGGGAGTAAAGGTGAGGCTAAGAACACGATATCAGCTATAGCCTTAGTATCAGGCTCTGGGGCTGTTTTGCTGCACTGGTATTGGTACATTGGAAAAAATAAAGACTACTTCCAAATTCTTCAAATTCTCTTCTAATCAAATCAAATCAAATCAAATCACTTTTATTGTCACATCACATGTGCAGGCACACTGGCACAGCACATGCGAGTGAAATTCTTGTGTGCGAGCCCCACAAGCAACAGAGATGTGCAAACACAACAACACAAACGAGCAAAATACAAGAATGGCCAACCTGAAACTAATAAATATATGTACAATATATAATAGTGTATGCATTTCTGGATGTGTATACTAAATATTTTCCTACGTGTGTGTGTGTGTGTGTGTGTGTGTGTGTGTGTGTGTGTATACACACATTTTTACAAATTAAATAGTAAAAAAAAAATAAAATAAAATAAAATAATAATAATAATAATAATAATAATAAAATATATAAAATATACAGAGTTGAATATGTGCAAAACAAGTGGCATTTATATACAGTGTGGAGTGCATAATGTTGAAGTTCCAGTAGTGAAGCTGAGGTGTCTAATCAACAGCTACAAAGTTGAAACTTTGACACAGTTGTGTGTTCCAACAGGACAATGATCCCAAACACACCAAAACTGGTTTTATAACAGATAAAGATCAACTTCTGGAAGAGCATTTCCAAAGCTCTGACCTCAACCCTTTTGAAAATGTTTGGATTGTGCTTAAAAATCAACTAATTTAAATGTGGTAAGATGGAAAATTTTGCAAAGAAAAGTGGTCAAACATTCAGCCAGACTTATGCAGGAGGTTGATGATGATGGTTGCCAAAAGCATCTGGTTGTGGTGCAGCTTGCTAAGGAACATTTAATCAATCACTTTTTCCCCCTTCTTTAAAGTCATTAAAGATGTAACCATAACTGTAAATTATAATTCCACTGTATGAAAAACTTTAAGAGATGTAATCATCCATCTATTTAACAAAAGGCTGTGGCTTGACATCCTTACATAAATAAACTCAATGTTTTTTTCTTACAAATTTCATACTGTTCTTACTCACCAAGCACACCAAGAAAAGAGCCAGAGGGAACGGATAAAGATATCCAGACAGTATGCTGAGGAAGATCGATCCAGGGATTGCAAAAGTCTGGAGGCTGGTAAAAGTGTTAAGGTGTATTTCTTTAAAAATGAGCTCCACACAAGATTCCTCTTCCCACTTAAGCCCTAAAAGAAAAACCCACTACAATGATGGTAATACTTTGTCTGTAGGTTGAGCAGTTAAAATGAGATTGTGTGCACACACTAGATTTATCCTCAGAGACATCCAATATTGGATACAAAGTTCTGCTTGCTTGACTTTTACAGCAGACTTAGAGCTGACACTCTGAAAGAATTATTAGAAAAAATCTGAGTCATAAGTTTTACACGTGGGAGATACCACTGACAGTTCTGAAAGGTCATACATGGTCATACTTTGTCAGGAATGCCAGCTGAAAGATTCAGTCACAAGAAACTAATGAAGCTGTAGCCAGAAAAAGACAATAAAATAATAACTTCAGTTAACACAAAGTTAACTGAATAGCTAGTGCAAACTATCAATGCAAACCAGACAGCTTTACTTAGCCTGAACCTCAGCAAAGTAGTTCAGAGTAAGTAGTAAAGTACATATTTTACATAAAGGGTGATGTTTTCTCCAAGGATACAAAACATATGTTGCAAAGTAGGCCACCAACACCTGGGTGTAGTAGGTGTCTTTGTATTTAGACAATACTGTTCCCAAAGCTTTAGCATCATCCATGTCTTTGGGGATCTTGATTTTCTCCATTTCATCACTGGAAAAAAATAAAATAAATCTTGTGTCAGTCACAATTTACTTAAAACCCTTTCCAGTCGTTTTTAATATATAAAAATCAGCAAATGATTATGTAATTGGTTTGTGAATTAGCACTACCAGTGAGAATAGTGTGTTTCTTAGCAGGTATGTTCAAAATTGGAGCTGTACAAGTACAGAGAAAAACTCTACATGCATGTTTTACTATTATGGGTCCAACTCTTCTAATGAACCATGTCTACCAGCAGTTAATAATAATTTATACTTTACTGATCCCCGTGGGGAAATTCCTCTCTGCATTTAACCCATTCGCTTAATGACTGGATCTGTCCAGTTTTCCATTGCCAATTTCATGCTGACATATTCTCTTACTGCTTCTAAATCATATCTCAGCAGTTCTGGACTTGAACACTATGTCAGAATTACTCTCATTTTTAGCCTTTTCTTCATTTACCTAACAAAAACTGCCAAAATCCACCAGTACAGAGCTCCTAATAACTAAGTATATCAGGAGTGCACTGGTGCCTGGCTGTCTTGGTTAACTCTTCACTTGATTAACTATTTTACTAGCAAGGCATTCCAAACACAGTCAAGCTCACCTGCACTTAAAAATAGCGGAGGCTTGAGTTCAAAGCAACCCCTGAGGCCATTTACTGTATCTCCACTCTGCTATGCCCCTCTATTTTTCTTTTATTTACATTTCTAAACAAAGAGTAAAGCCTCCCCAAAGAATTTAAAACAATCTCCAATGTCGCAGCTAAACACTGAGGGAGATTATGCTTTTGAAGCAGCCAATGGTCTCAAAAGACATTTTTAAATGCATTTGTTTTCATTAACCTTTAAGCTGAAATCCTAACTTCATTGAATAAAGATCCAAACATTATGTGGTTTGTCTCCTTTGCCCCAAATTCAATTTAATTGCACAGCATTTGTATAGCTCCACTCTACAACAGTCCTGAGGGCACTCAGTAAGGAAAAGACCACAAAATATTATAGAGACAATCCCAACTAGTTATAAAGCAATTTCTGTCAGTTTTTTTATACAGAGTATTTTATGAATAGGTACCGAACAGAACTACTAACAGAAAGTGTAACTCATCATTAGCTGGGGAGAAAACAGTCATCAAGATAATGACAGCTTTGCCTTCAACACAAGACGACCTACAGCTCAAGCTGTGTTGTACTCAGCAAGATGTTTATTGTTTGTTTGTTTGTCTTTTAACCATGACTCATCACCATTCAGTTTTCAAGCCTGTGTGCCACTGAATGGAAATAAAGTTATATACACCCTACCTGTGAAACAGCAGAAATTAATCTATTAAACAGAAAAGCAATGTCTAGTAAAATCCACTCCTTCAGATCTGAGAAGTGTTTTGGGTAAACTGTACTTCATGCTGAAACAACCACACCAGGGCAACTTACTCAGAAAGCTCTGGGAAGTTCCTGTAAACAAGGTACATGACTGAGGCAGAGCAGGTGAAGATGGACACCAGAATCAACAGAGACATGCGTGCTGAGCCCCCTGCGCTATGCTGAATCTCTGTGGAGAGAGAAAGTAAGTCAAACACCCGGTTAACATAGAGTAAACTATAATCAGATAAACATCCTACAAGTAAGCTTTTGTATAATTAGCATCACTCATTTAAGCCACTACGGGGAACCGAATCTCTCTCTCTCGGGAGAGAGAGACACTTGTGGCTATGGCTGAGACTGTCTCTTTAATGATGCTTTCAGCATAAACATTATAGAAAGAGAGAACTGCAATATCTAACTGTGAGATCTTAATATATGCAGAGAGGAAGTGCTTTTTTTTTGCCGTTTGCTCATTTAAAACCACACTACTACACTGCAGCACACTATGATGGTCTGCCAACACATACTGAGTCTGGTGTCACATACATATTTGATGATAGCTTATGACACTGATGATAAGCTGACACCTGGGAGTAAAATATGAATGTTATGGTTTTTAATTGTTCAATTAATCTTTAAAATTTGTAAGTTTTTGATTGAAGCTGACTTTACCATCAGCTTCAATCAAATACTTGGCACTAATAAAGATTATGCTTAAAAAGGTGCGGTTAAATACATTCTCAACAAAGTTTGTGTGACATAAAAACACAACTGAGCATGACGTCAGAAAGCAGTATTGCCATCTGGTCACTCCTGCCATTGAGATGCATCTTGTCTGATCCAATCAAGTTGGACAGATGTAATCACTTGCAGCACATTCAGAGGTGATCTGAGACAAAGACACTTCATCAGTCCACACATAGCTTTAGAATGAGTGTGGATATCACTTCCCAGCACTTATGCAAATAAACCTCATAGCTGTGTGCCACTTTTCCTCTTTAACAGCAGGACATAGCTATGCACTTCTGATGCCTTGTCTGGTGGAAATTAAGACTGAGTCTATTTGAGGCATACATTTTATTTAAAAAAATAAAAAATAAAAAAATAAAAAGATGGACCTGGCCAGCAGGACACCAGGCTCCAAAGTCAGCTGATTTTCCAGCAACTCATTAGCCCTTTCTGACAGAGTGTGGGTGGTTCCTTATTCCTTCATTATTTTCCACTTGGCACTCCCCAGTTTTATCTTCTTGTCTAATATGGTCACTTCCAGTTCCAAAAAGCCCATAGACAAATGCCAAACTCAAGGGTTTTACTCTACAAAGCAATGTGTTAAGTCAGCATGGCTACGTCCACTTTATGGATCCAGGCAAACCGAATCAACCAAAAGATATGATAAACTCAAAATGCATCTCTATACGTTTTTATGTTTGTTTGTTTTGCTGGTCATTTAGACAAGAAGGCACAAAGTTCATAAGAAAAAAAAACACTTCAGCTCTGAACTCATGCGAGTCCTTGACTAAAGGGAAACACTCATATGTAATCCACACGCCATGTGTACAAGGTAAGTACAATACCTGTGAATATGTAATAAGGTTCACATACACCCTGTAACCTTAGCTACTTTTGACATTGCTGGAGTACATTTGCACTTTACTTTTTCATTTACAGTTCATGCAAATCGATACATTACACTTAATATAATAGCTTTTTGACATGAGCTTTTGAAATGCAGCTCGAATGAAGTTTAATTAACAATGCACAGTTAATTAAACTTCATTTACACAAAATGGTTAAATATTACTTTAACCCCCCTCAAAAAACATTGAAACTGAAATAACTTTAGAATTACATTCTGCACATTTTTCTGGAAATAAGAGCTTTTATGATTAATCTTATGGAGTACTTTTTGTCATATCCTTACTTTACCGTTGGAGGAGATGAATACTTCCCCAACCGTCTTTGTTAACCAGCAGTTTATCTTTTCGCTGATAAAAGATTTAGTAATTTAAACTATTAGGTTAATGTAGGTATGCTGACTAAACATTTAAGTTATTACACCTTAAATGAGGCTGAGGTGGATTTTTGGCCAACTTTGTGATGTGTTGTTTATAAGGTTTGGCGATACAAAGTACAGCATCGAAATCAAGCAGGGCTAACTTTAGCTAGCTGGTTCAGGCTGCTTCGCAATACGTAACGGTCTCAAAGTTAAAAGGACGCAGTCGAGTGGTCATATTGCTTCATCTGTCTCTATTTGCTTTCCTCTTCTTTTTCGTTAACGTTTAACAATTAGCTACCGCCATGAGCCTACCTTTCAGGACTTTGGAGTTACTGGCATTAGCCTTCACCTCTTCCTGTGCCACGGACAAGCCGTCCGTGTCTCTGGTTTCTCTCCGCTTTTTGGCCATTTTCTGAGATAACGTTAAGATTAGCGGTACCGAGATGTAGTGGAGTAACAACCGGCAAGTCGATCGAGTGACACCGGTATGTCGACAGCCTGATGACACGTTACACTGATTGACCTTTTACCTTACATTCAGGAGCAAACCTCCACCATTTACAACAGCGCCCCCAGCGGCAGGCTCGCCACATTCTGCAGTGAAGTCTACTTTCATATCTTAAAGACATTTTTTATTGGTTATTATTCAGTTTTATATTTAAAGTGTTTCATATTGGAAGAGAAACACCTAGGAAGTAGGTTAAATGTGCAGAGGTTTTTTTTTTCTGTTCTCAAACTGATCTCCCTGAATGTATGACTTTCACTCTGCAACTGCAGGGAGATTTGGGAAGGAGACGGTGGAGAAAATGGCTGGACTTTACAGCTTGTGGCAGCACCCTTTGTTGACGTATGTATGTGTGGATGTGCAGATGTATGTACAGGTGTATGTTATCTTCCCATGACCTCATACTGTTTCTGTTTTTTCTTTTTTCTTTTATCTTGTTGCATAAAAATGTTCCTAAACAAATAAAAAGTGTCAAAAAAAACTGATCTCCCTGTTGGAGCTCAGTCTGGGGGGGGGAGTTATTTTTTTTCTCCTTATCTTTCCTCATATTGTGCTTTTTCCATGTTATACCCCTCTGACCTGTCTTCCCCATGTGATGTTTGTGTAATGTATGTATGGTTGGTAGGGTAAGACGGCGCTGGCACGGCTGGCAGCCTTAACCCAATTTCCCTCGGGATGAATAAAGTATGATCAATCAAAATACAAATTTAAGGTACTTTACAGTTTATACTCTTCACACTCTGTATCTGTATCTTGCATGAACAAGCCTTTAAAATATTAACATCATATATTAAATTCTTTCAGAGAAAATTACAAAGATGAGGGTGCAGACAGCCCTATAATTTATACAGATGGTTCTTCATTATAGAGAATTATAGAGAAACAGTTGTCAGTCGGGATTTTATTAAGGACTTGCACTCCAGAAGTAAAAGCAATCAAAACATAAATCCAAAATAAACACATACATCACAATAGGAAAACAAAACAAAAAACATACAGATGTACATACTGCACATACTTTATTTTGATTCTATAGACCAACTATATTTAAAGTTGGGGTCAAAAGTTCACAGACACTCATCTTAGGCATGTATTTTTATAAGTTTCAATCAATCAATCAATCAATCAATCAATCAATCAATCAATCAATCAATCAATCAATCAATCAATCAATCAATCAAGCCCTTTATTTATCACATGCAAAGTTTACACCTGCAATGAAATTGGAATTTGGAGGAAGTCTTACTTCTTCATGATTCCATCCTGTTTGTGCAATGTACCAGTACCACTGGCAGCAAACAGCCCCACAACATGATGCTACCACCACCATGCAAGACAGCTGGCAGAGTATTTTTAAGTTTGAAAGCCTCACCAAGAATAACTCTTCCAAATATACCTCTTCTTTTTATTGCTAAATAACTCAATCTTTGCCTCGTCTGACCTAAAAAAATTTCTCCAGAAGGGATTTGGTTTGTCCATGTGGGCAGCTGCAAATTTCAATCAAGCTTGAAGGAGTTGATTTTGGAGCGAGGGTTTCTTTCTTGTTCAGTACCCTTTGAATCCACGCTGGTGTAAATCTTTCTTGCTTATGTCTTCAAATAAAAATCATAGCAGTGAAAATCATTGCATATGATTAACACCTTTGGGTGGGATCCCAATGTAAGTTTCAAGCAAAGTTCACAAATCATCTGTGTGTGTTTTTTTTATTCTTTTAGCTGCTCCTTTTAGGGGTCATTAAATGATACCATATGCATCCATTTTACTCTATCCTGCCTGGGAGCTCCTTATTCAACATAATTTGTACAACATACCAACTGTCTTTCTTCTGCTCGTGCACAAACTTGCCACTACAACTTTGTCTCCATCATTAGAGGTGACTTATTGAGAAACAAGGATATCCCTCTGGCATACTTTTTTCCCAATGAAAAAATATTGGATCTTATGGTCTTCCACCTCCAACTCAACATCCTGTCTTTTTGTCAGTTCCACTGTCATCAAAAAATACAATATAAAAGGTCTCACTTCAGTCTTGTAAACCTTCGCTTTCATTCTTGCTATCCTTTTGTCATGCATCACCCCTGATACTCTCATCATCCATTGCTTTTGATGTTTGCCCCCAGTATTTGAACTCATTTAAGCTTCCCTCTCATTCACATCCATGCATTCTGTCATAGAAACTTTATTTCACACTATCAAATGAGAATGTAAATCATTCTAAGCTTTGTAACTGGGACTTTCATAATGAATAGCCTTAAATGACCTTTATTTATGCAAAGAAATCAAGAAATAAAAGGCGTTAAAACTAAAAGTTTTTTCAATCGTTTAATAAATGCAGCCAGTAGGTGGGTCAGCTTCCTCACTTTTTTGAATTTCAGTAGATAATATGATACCATGTAGCTGGAAACTACACCTCCCAGAGCTCCACGGGCGCTACCGGAAGTTCGTCTTGCACAAATTTGGCGCTGATCTATCCGGGTACTTCATTCACTGCTTCCTTTCGCGCCGGGTAACCGGAGAGCCGTGCGTCCATGTGCGCAGTGACTGGGAATTGATAGAGCTGTGATATATTGAAATCCGAGCCGTAAACAGAGTTTTCGTGATGGATCCCGACGCTTTGGTCGAGGCCCTTAGGGGTACGATGGACCCCAATCTGCGGGAGGCCGCGGAGCGACAGCTGAACGAGGTAAAAGTTAAGATGAAGGCAGTTGTGGCGCGGTCTTGGTTGGGTCGGGCCTCGGCCGTTCACAACATCAAGATGGTGCGATCACGCAGGCTGGGCTCTACTGCCTTTAGTGTGGCAGTTCAGGCGTTCATATCCCCCTCGGCTAGCAGACTGTCTGATTGCCCAGACTTTAGTTGCTGTTTTTTGTGCGTGATAAACGCGATGTGATCAGTCCTTTTTGTGATTAGGTGATAACACGCTCGTGTGGCAGTTACCAGCGTCACTATTAGCCTCATCTTCAGCCAGCTGTGCCGCTAATGCTACAGAAGCTAACGGTTGTTGCCCTGCCGAAGCGATAAGTGTGAGCTGTGCTCGTATCGTTTCTGTACAATTTCGACTAAATTCAAGGCTGACACGGCGGAAGAACGATTCGAGCGGCTTATTGAGTGGCAAAAGAGGCCGGCCAAATGCAAGGCAAGTGGAAGGCAGGGTATTTAACAGCGGGATACTGGTGTCTAGCTAGGTGGCTAATGTCAGCTAGCTAACTTCGCTACTTGTTGGATGAGCTGCTGTAGCTCCGCTACATAGCAGCTGCTCACGTGTCACTGGCAGTCCCTGAACTGTTCACAGTATTTAACTACGCAATAAAATTTACATAATCGGTTATTTTAGTACAGTTTGTCTTGGCTTCGCCCGTTATAGAATCGTGGGCTTCACATCTACTGCGTGAAATGTGTAACGAAATAGGTTTTCCGAGGTCCGTATGAGCTAAAGTTCAGAGTTAGCAACTATCCTGGTCGAGGCAGCATCCGCACTGTGTGACTAAAAAAAAATGTCTGGTCACACTAACAATTAGTTTTATTTCTGAT
This sequence comes from Maylandia zebra, assembly GCF_041146795.1. Taxonomy (NCBI): domain Eukaryota; kingdom Metazoa; phylum Chordata; class Actinopteri; order Cichliformes; family Cichlidae; genus Maylandia; species Maylandia zebra. The sequence continues at coordinate 20,661,811 of NC_135167.1, read as the reverse complement.
ATACGGAAATTAATCTGTATAAAACAACTGGATACATTTTTAAGGTCTGAGAGCGTATTTGGTTTGTTAATGGGGATTAAATGCGGGACAGAGTCCTGCCATCCTGTAAAATTAAACCACCATCCCTGGCACTTCGTAGCAAACTGATTTGCTGGACTGCTTTAGGTGTTTGTAATAAAAGTTATTGCTGCAAAGCGTCTTAATTTCATGTGCCATTGAGGACCCAACTGGTGTCGTATAGTGATGGAGTTGGAGACATTTCCAACTCAATGAGCATAACATGGAATAATCATTTTTTTGTTGTTTGGAAGTGCACTAGCTTGCATGGGCGTACCGAATGAAATGGTTGAGTTTGTTTATTATTCAGGCGCTAATGTCTCAGTTATGTATTATTGGCAATGCTTGGGGCTAAGGTTTTGCTTTACACCCACGTAAGCGTTGTTAGTGTTGCTTCCCTTGAATGGCAGAGCTCGGAGTATTTTCACAAAGCTGGCTGGACCTCCTGGAGTTTTTTTTTTGTTTTTTTTTTCTTCTCTCAATAGAAGTCATGTCTTCTGGAGGAGGATGGAGTAAATCTGTGGTTTCTAAATGTGGTTCTTTGCTTAGTCATAAACTCTCACTGCTTTTCATGGAGAATTGTCAGTTGAACAGTGAATGAAGCTTAAGATAAATCAAATTCATTGACCCTTGAGCTGCAGGACATTAATGTATTTATCCGAGACTGATCATGCTTTTTTGGCTGTACAAGTTAGCAGGTACCAGTCTGATGTCGCTTCTGTTCTGGTGATGATTATTACTTCATCATGTTTTAGGTTGGAAAAATGTCTTGTCTGATGCTGTAAAACTGACTCTGGCTATGGGATATTTTTCCTCCCCCTGTAGTAAATAATTTTTTAAAAATCCTTCAAAGATCATAATATTGCAGATTTGTAACAATAAGTCATGTATTTCTGTTTCCAGTTACTCAGCAACAGTGATGTATGATTATCTGAGTACATAGTGTGTGCTCAAACTGCAGGTTAGACTTGGACCAATTCAAGTATACTTAAATGCCAGCTCAAAAAGATTAATTAAAACTAACTTGAAGTCCAGCACACATGAAACGGTACTAAAAGAGAGATGATGGGGCGTTGGTTAAACGGGCTACCCGTATGCTGAAGGGCTACTGTAGGAGCCTGGGTTTGATTCTAACCCAGGCCATTTTCTCTGTGTCACTCTGCCTGCTCTATGTCTCTCCTTTCCTGTCAGCTCTACCATCTTGTCTAAAATACTAATAATAATGAAGGCAAATAATCACTCTTTAAACAAAGAGAGGGGAGATGTTTTGTCTTTATAACCAGCTTACGTATATATATTTTTTTTCAATGCTTACAGGGTCACGCCCGGGTAAATTTTGTGTCCACGCTGCTTCGCGTCACCATGACTGATCAGCTGGATTTGCCTGTCAGGCAAGCAGGTGAGTCAGAACTTTCTCAGCAAACAAATAATTATACAGTCGTAGGATTTAAAAAAAACAAAAAAAAAAAACAACAACCAACAAAACAACCAAACGTTTTTGCTAATAATTATTGTTAATTGCAGTTGTTTTCTTTGAAAGAAAAGTGACTCATCATTGGCTTTAATGTTCTGTTCATACGTTTAGTGTATTTTCTGAGTCAAACTATTTTATGACTTGAAACCAAATCCACAAATAAAAGACGTGATTACATTTATTTATTTTAAGCATCTGTAAAAATGTTCTCACTTCAATTTCAGTTTATTTCAGTCCTTGAGCATGATCAGTGCTCAAGGACTTGGTCAGGAAAATTAATTTAATGTTTTGGTTTATTTTAAGCTGTTATTGCAAACCTTAGTGTGCACTGAATCCACCTTGCTACTGTTTGACATTTTACCGCTTTTATCCTACACTTTAGGATAAAACTGCATTAAATAAGAAAACACATCTATTACCTGCGATTCCCAAGTTAAAGAGGTCGATTATATAATTTTTTTTATTTTTTTTTTAAACAGAGTTATTAAGTGATGATCTGTGATTCACACTTGTTTTTGTGAGGCTAAAGTACCACGCTGAAGTGCATTGCACACGTGGAGTTGGTTAAATATAGCTTCAGTCAAATGCTGCTCTCTGAACATAGAGCTTTCCCTCCACTGACACCTTCCTCAAAGTTAAAATCTGGGCCAGAGTTGTTACAGAAAGTGCACACATAACATCTTAATTATTGTGCACACACCTCCCAAGAATACATGGCTCTTCCAGCAAATTAAGCTGCTATAGATCTGTGCTCAGGTATTATAAATTACTTTTTTAGCCATAGGGGGGGAAAAAATGTCAGACATTATTTTGCGGTCCAGACTGTACAGAAGCTTTGGACTAATATCAACAGTAAAGCTGATTACAAACTAATGTCTTGATTTATTGTTCTGGCATGTAGTCACTTTGGTTGGCCAGATTATTGTTTGCAGCCTGTCTGGTTTGATGCTGGTAGGCTGTCCAACACAACAAAAATGCTTTTTAAATTTTTGAAATATGAGTGGCGCTGCTTTAGTGGTGATTGACAGTTATTAGATAATTTTTTCCCATAAATAGATTGATCAGATGCATTGATGGCAGCCAGCTGTCTCTGGGCATCGTGTTTGAATGTAGATTTGAGTTGTATTTGAATACGTGTTGACAGGATGTGCAGCGTGAGTTGTGTTTCAAGATTTGTTACAAAGTAAATACAGAGGTTGAAAGTATATTGTGTAAACACATTTTCCTCGTGGTCATAAATTTAATTTATGACACATTCCTAGGGACTTTGTTGTGCAGTGTAGTCATCGGTGAAAGGGGGGCGGAGGGCTGTGCTCCATCAGCATTGATGGGGTGGATTATGATTGACTCGCAGTTGCTGTAGGCATTCGTGTTGACCTCCGCTCTCTCAGATGCCTTTCCTTGTGAGCCACAAACCTCATAGTGAGGCCCCCACACTGTAGATGTGAACCCAGCTGACACCCTGGTGCTACATTCAAAACTGACCTACAGAGGGAATTTATTTCTGCAGCATAGGCTTTATTTGGTGCTCAATTCACATTGCTGTGATGTACGCCGCCATAATGATGATGGGTGTGAGTTTAAGGGTTGCATGAAGTTGGTGGCTTATTTTGATATCCCGTCATGAAGAGAAGTATGATTTTAAAATCTCGCTTTCCATGTTATTTTTCCTTCTGGTATTTGAGACTGCTCTTCTTTGGTAAAATCTGTCTGTCTTGAAGTCTTAGTTTGTGTATTTGTCCATTTTATACCCATTTTAAGATAGCAGATATATAGCCTTTTACCTTTTCTGGGGATCGTATACCCATGTTTCCTTTTCATAAGTTCACATATCGTTCCCCAGAATAAGTCTTTGGAGTGTCTCTCAAACGTTATGGTAGGAATCATGTTTTCAGTTTAATAGTTTGCTTTCATTTACGTTAAAGCTATCAGCTATTGTCTTTTGATAAACCCGTCACACCTCTTTCCTATACAGTGAAGTGCTGTCAACACTCCTTAAAAGTCCAGTTTCGCTACATCTCAAAGATAATCGAAAGAGCGTCAGGGAGCAAAACTTGAAACAGAGTTCCTTTAAGTCTCTTCTTCATTCTCCACGTGGTTTCCGTGCATTCATTTGGAAGCTGCCTAACTATTTGTGCTAAAATGTAATCTTTTTTGTGATGTTGATCACTGTGTGTGTTGCATTTCTGGGCTGTGCTCTGTAACCTCTGTGTTCCCCGTCTGTCCAGGTGTGATTTACCTTAAGAACATGATAACCCAGCACTGGAGCGATGGAGACGGTTCAGGCACAGAGACGCCTGTTAATAACATCCCCGAGGAGGACAGGCAGTTCATTCGAGACACCATAGTGGAGGCCATCATCCACTCCCCCGAGCGCATCAGGTAACCACAAACCCCACTGGATGAGTAGAGAGAGGAGGAGCTGAGGAGAGTTTGTCACTCTTGCATTAAGTTACCCAATCTGAAAGTCGTCTGTTGAACTTTTCAGGGTCCAGCTGACAACATGTATTCACCACATGATCAAGCATGACTACCCCGGCAAGTGGACGGCCATCGTGGACAAGATTGGCTTCTACCTGCAGTCAGACAACAGTGCAGGGTGGCTGGGCATCTTGCTTTGTCTTTACCAGCTTGTCAAAAACTACGAGTAAGTCAGAGTTTTCATTGTTGACCTTTACATGGTCTTATACCACACGCCCTGGGTCTAACATTGAGCTTGTGGACCTTGTGTATGAAACAGGTACAAGAAACCAGAAGAGCGTCAACCACTGGTGGCCGCCATGCACATCTTCATGCCCATGCTGAAAGAACGCTTCATCCAGCTGCTCTCTGACCACTCTACTGACTCTGTCCTCATACAGAAACAGATCTTTAAAATCCTCTATGCCCTCTTCCAGGTATTCTTTGGTTTGCTCAGCAAAATCATTGTTTATTTTTAATTCTCCTTCTTTGACACACATCTTAATATCTGGTGACATTGGAGTAAATGACTGGTTCCTTGTCTCCTTCCACAGTACAACCTTCCTCTGGAGCTCATCAACAGACAGAACCTGACAGAGTGGATGGAAATCCTGAAGACGGTAGTAGACAGAGATGTGCCTCCGGTAAGTAGGGAAAAAAGATTTCCAGTTTCCACAAGGTGTTCACATTTACCTGCTCCGCATGCTGACTGCGATACTGGTTCCTGTCTGTGCTGCAGGAGACGATGCAGATCGATGAAGATGAGCGGCCTGAGCTTCCATGGTGGAAGTGTAAGAAGTGGGCCCTCCACATCTTGGCTCGGCTCTTTGAGAGGTAAAAATCCAATAATTGTTCCCTTAACTTGTTCAGCAAATGATAGGAGCAAGTTTAACACATAGACTGCATGTTTAAAAAAAAAAAAAAAAAAGTAAATAAAAATAGACGCACCGACTGGGTTTGGACTCAGCATTTTTGAAGCAACATTGATGAACTATTCTTGGATTAGTATAAGTTAATCCTACTAGACAGCAGTCACCAGGGCTGCTTGTGTTGCTACATCAATCTTCCTCACCCTTCACTTTAAGCGTTACAGTGTCCCCCAAAAAAATTCTCACCTCCAGTTATTATGAGGAAAGAAACTAACCAGTTTTTTGTACCAGGCTGTAAATGTGCTATTTAATGGTGTTTTAATACTTCAGCCCTAAAGATTGCCACTCGGTTTAACATTCATACTCTGTTTGCAGGTATGGAAGCCCAGGAAACACAACCAAAGAGTACGCAGAGTTTGCTGAACTTTTCCTAAAGGAATATGCAGTCGGTGCACAGCAGGTAAGAACTTTGGAAGATGAAAGAGCAGCAGCATCTCACCTTTTAAATTAACTTTGTTTTTTGGAGTGAAACCCACAAATGTAAGGAGTTTCTTTGCACACTTTGCCTCTAGGTGCTGCTGAAAGTGTTATACCAATACAAGGAAAAGCAATATGTGGCTCCCAGAGTACTCCAACAGACGCTCAACTATATCAACCAGGGCATAGCGCACGCTCTGACGTGGAAAAACCTCAAACAACACATCCAGGTAAAAATTCAAAATGCTTAAATGTGCTAGATATTTCACAATTATGTATAAGACTGTTAGTGGTTTCTGGAACACTTTGAAAAAGAGCAGTGAATGAACCTTGATAACTGCAGTTTAAAGTGCATCTTTCCATTTGTAATGATTGCAATGAGCACTTTGATGTACTGTTTCTGTCCAAGAACAAACCTGACATCTGTGTTGATGCTCGCTGACCATTGTGACTTTGATCTTTCAGGGCATCATTCAGGACGTGGTTTTCCCCCTCATGTGTTACACAGATAGCGATGAGGAGCTCTGGCAGGAGGATCCATACGAGTACATCCGCATGAAATTTGGTAAGCCGAGACGATCAATGCCTGAAATCCAAAAGAGTCCGTGCATGAGTGATGACTAACAATTACTCCAATCTGTGCTGTCTCTGTCAGATGTATTCGAGGATTTTATCTCTCCAACAACCGCAGCCCAGACGCTTCTCTTCACTGCCTGCAACAAGAGGAAAGAGGTGAGGCCATTTTTTGTTAATTGTATTAAAAATTTATACCCTTTTAAGAGGGAGGAAAAAAAGAACTATCCCTATAATCTGTATTTGAGGTCCAGAAAATAAAATGTTCTTCTTACTGTTTAGGTGCTGCAAAAGACTATGGGCTTCTGTTACCAGATTCTCACAGACCCCACCTCTGACCCCAGGAAAAAGGACGGCGCCCTTCACATGATAGGCTCTCTGGCTGAAATCCTGCTCAAGGTAAACGTCTCTCCACTGGCCCGTTTTCTCCACTTATCTGGCAAATCCTGTTTTCTAGGCACAAACTAAAAGACATTTAGTTCCACTTTCACTCATGTGTTCAGTTGCAGATATTGCACTGATGGTGAAAACTGCTCTTTACTCGGTTGTACTTTATTGCAGTCCATTTTAATACTTTCCTAGCTGTGGGCAAAATATCAGTGCTGAAGCTGTGTAATTATCAATCATCTGAATTCAGCCTGCATCCTCTTTCTGCAAACCACTGCAAGTGTAAACTGTTTTGATTGCCTCGTGAAACTTACTTTTTTCTTCTTCCTCGTTTTATGCAGAAAAAGATATACAAAGACCAGATGGAGTTCATGCTGCAGAATCACGTCTTCCCCCTGTTCCGCAGTGAACTGGGATACATGAGAGCCAGAGTAAGTGATCACATAATCCACATAATCACCAGTCGTCAGACTTGTGTGATAATAGCACGGAATAACTTTATGTAGGATGTGTTTAATCAGTGGTCCTGCCACCTTTTCCCATAGGCTTGCTGGGTGCTGCATTACTTCTGCGAGGTGAAGTTCAAAAATGACCAGAATCTGCAAACGGCCCTCGAGCTGACCCGCAACTGTCTAATCAATGACAATGAGATGCCAGTTAAGGTGGAGGCCGCTATCGCCCTACAAGTTCTCATTAGCAATCAGGAGAAGGGTGAGATAATCTATTCATGGAGCCTGTGATACTAAAACACTAAAGTTCAGTTCCCATCTAACAACATTTTTCCTTGTGTCGTTTTTAGCCAAAGAATACATCACCCCCTTCATTCGGCCAGTGATGCAGGCACTCCTGCACATCGTCAGAGAGACGGAGAATGACGACCTCACTAATGTCATACAGAAGATGATCTGTGAATACAGTGAGGAGGTCACTCCAATTGCAGTGGAGATGACACAGCATTTGGTAAGTGCAGACATGATGGAGGCTACATTGTCATGGCATAATCTCACAAAGATGCCACATAAAACTGCTCCTATAGAGCAATAAATGAGGAGAGGGCTGTCATCCCATAAGGAAAAAAATGTTGTATTCATTTTTTTTAAAGAATTTGAAGATTAATTGCAAGTTTCTCATGACAGATAAAGTACCAGTGGCCTGATTTTTAATAAATATATAATATCCCTGGGAAAGGAAGAATCAGTATCGCGATTAAGTGTCCTGTCATGTTTCTGACTTTTCTTCCCTTTAGCTTCTTTATTTTCCATCTCATGCACTGATGACTGATGCTGAATGTTTGCAAAGTGACTGCAGTTCTTCTTTGCTGCTTTTAACAGAAAGCTATAACAAAATCTCCCCCCCCCCCCCTTTCCTGTTTTTGTTGCTTTTCCCTTTTCAGAAGTGGAGCCTTCATATTAATCAATCTCCTGCCTGATGATTCATGTGTTGCTATGAGGTTCACTAGAAAGTACTCTGCTCATCATAGACGCAGTCGTAATGCTCTTTCCTGTTTGCTCTCTGGCAGGCCATGACGTTCAACCAGGTGATTCAGACGGGCCCTGACGAGGAGGGAGGGGATGACAAGGCTGTGACCGCCATGGGCATCCTCAACACCATCGACACACTGCTGAGTGTGGTGGAGGACCACAAAGAGGTTAGCATCATAGCCACCGTAGCTGCTGCCCACATGTACACCCCTCCCGGCTGATCGCTCATCTCGGTGCCACTTCCTCTGTGGAAGCGGCTCTGGTCTGCTGCTACAGCGTTCCTGCCAACACACTCGAGCCACCCACCAACTCCTGGGAACACGCTCTGTTCTCACCATGTTCAAAATGACTCAGAGGCTGAGGCAGACGCTAGAAATAGAGCCGGGGCACGCTGCCACCATGTCTGCTGAAACGCAGGACTACTGCTGCTCAGTCAATAAGCACTCTGGGTTTTTTAAATTACGTAATGGTTCTGTAATTCAGGATTGTCAACATGCATTGCTTTGCTGCACCAAAGTGGTATTATTTTATTTGACCTGTGGATTTGGGAAAATGGAAATGTAACCAAATCAATGGCTGTAGGTGCATTAGAGGACCTAACAGCACAGATGGTATTGACTCAAATAAGTGTTGTCCCAGGTTACAGTTAGTACAGTTGGGGAGTTCTAGTCCAAAGTTTCCAAGTGGATCTGGAAATTTGTGTTTTCAATTCAAATTTCCACATATAACAAGTAGGGGTGCAACGATACACAAAATTCACGGTTCGGTTCGATACTTTGGTGTCACGGTTTGATATTTTTTCGATACAAAAAAATGTTCATGCCTTTTTTAATTTGTCATTTATTAAAATTATAAATATATATTTAACTCAAAAGTAGTTTTTAAATTTAATGTTGCCGAAACAAAATAATAAAAAAAAATCTATCTGATCGAGGAATCACTCATCTTTGGAAAAGAGTTTATTACAGAGAAATGGCTCTTTCCAAAATAAAAGCTACACTATACGCTTCTTCTGGGCTATATTCTCAGCAGCATATTAAACATATCAGGTCCCCATACGGAGAATCGTGTGCTAACGGCTGTCTAAATGACTCGGGTAAAGTTTGTAGCATGCGTGCTTGTTGTTTTTGTCTGCTTCCACTTGTCTTTGCACTAGGATGATGTCGGCGTAAATGTGCAGTCATATTCATTGTGTTCCCACTAGTGCTGTCAGCGTTAATCTCGTTAAAATGACATTAACGCCACAACACAGCAAATCTCCGTTAACAATCTACCGCGGATCGCCCCGTGCGTGGGGCTGAACGGCCAACACGTTAACGAGCTAACTGAGCTAACACACTAGTTCCCACCAATGTAATTGAGCATTGCGTGGCACATCCGACACACTGTTTTACTTTTGTCCATGACGCGCTTACCTTCAGGGTCATACTTCACATGAAGACCAACATGGTTCCAAACGCCAGATCTGAATGAGGGTGGGGGAGGTTCAATTTGCCATGTTGCAAGGAGAGCTTAACTTCTGTCTCGCTAGCTTGCCCTGCGCTCAGTGAATCTGCGCTCGACAGAGTAGTCGAACGCAGATCCAGTGAGCGCTCAACACAGACGGCATCGTCAGAAGGAAAGTTGATAAAATTAAAAATTTTGTATTGTTCGATACATATGCGTACCGAACCGAAAGCACTGTATCGAACGGTTCAATATCGATAAGAGTATCGTTGCACCCCTAATAACAAGGTTTGGATCCAAAAGACTGTTTTCTATTAAATCATTTTACTTACTACTCGTGCTAAATTTAAGAGCCTTATGTGACGCAAAAGCAATATAGTTTTGATCTCAACAGCTGCATCTTCTTTAGTGAAACTGAAAGTGAATTCTGAATTTTCTTTGATGTTTTGTGGTATTTCAGATCATCCAGCAGCTCGAGGGCATCTGCCTGCAGGTCATCGGCACTGTGCTGCAGCAGCATGTACTGGGTAAGGGAGACCGGTTCTTCCTGTGTTTCCACTTTCCTCCCACATGCTGGTCTTAAACTCTTTGTGGTAAACAGATCGTGTTTACCTCCAGTGATGCACTTTGGATTTTACCCCCAGAATTCTACGAGGAGATCCTGTCCTTGGCCCACAGCCTCACCTGCCAGCAGGTGTCACCGCAGATGTGGCAGCTCCTTCCACTTGTGTATGAAGTCTTCCAGCAGGATGGCTTTGACTATTTCACAGGTACTTTGATTTTCCAATGAATTTTTCACACCCTGTGTAATTTTGTCTGTCTGTTCAGCTGAGTGAATAACTGTCTTTCTTTCAGATATGATGCCTCTCCTTCACAACTATGTCACAGTTGATACAGACACCCTCCTCTCTGACACTAAATACCTGGAGATAATCTATAGCATGTGTAAGAAGGTAAGGTGCTGCAGTTTATTCTACATAATGTGAGATGGGCTTTTTTTTTTTTTTTTTTTTTAATATTCAGGCTAAACTAGTTGCTGAGCGCGATTTTGGTGTTAAACCATCCTGTGTGTTCACACAGATCCTGACGGGCGATCCAGGTGAGGACCCAGAGTGCCACGCAGCCAAGCTCCTAGAAGTGATCATTCTGCAGTGCAAAGGCCGCGGCATTGATCAGGTCAGTGTTAAATAAAGACTGCATCTACGCATCAGAACAATGAGCTGTTACATTAAAAAGAGCATCACCACTTGGCTGTGAAATAAAATGTAAAAGTAGATTTTTGTTGTACAGTTCCTGCTTGGGATTTTTTTGTGTTATTATTCATTTATTTATTTTTAAACTTCATCCTGCCCTTGAAGGTTGTGCCTTTGTTTGTGACGACTGCATTGGAGCGTTTGACGCGGGAGGTGAAGACCAGCGAGCTGAGGACTATGTGCCTCCAGGTGGCCATTGCTGCACTGTACTACAGCCCTCCTCTGCTCCTCAACACTCTGGAGAATCTCCGCTTTCCCAACAACACAGAACCAATCACAAACCACTTCATAAGCCAGTGGCTGAAAGACGTTGACTGCTTCCTGGGGTAAGACTGATGTTTTTAATACTGCGAATCGCAGCTTAGGTGTGCGCCAGTCAGCAATTGAAGATGCACAAAACACATTTGCTTTTATTTCCCCAACTGACATTGAATAGTAATCACTGTTAATCAGCACGAATGACTACTCGTAAATTTAAAACAGGCTGTTAGGGCCATTTCTAACAAAACCCTGCACTTGTTTTCTTTATAGCTGCATATATGTTTATTAGTTTTTATTATCCATTTAGCTTGTCACTGATCTTGTAAAAGAACTTTTTAATAGTATAGGTACTTTGGATTTTGGATTAATAGGCTGTATTTCTCACTGTGAAGAAGAGACTGGGAATGAATCACGGTGTTGTCTACAAGCAGCATCAGGCTCTGTCTATGACGCTGTTTGCTGATTTTTATGGCTGCGTTAGTTCTTGTTTTGCTGCATATTCCCCTCATACTGAGTTGAGATTACATTAATGGAGCTGGGTACTGAAACTGCAATAAAAGCCTCCCAACAAGGGAAGGGAGAGAGCTTTTCATTTGCTTGTGGAGAATTTCAAAACGTTGACAAACAAAGAACTGTTGTTCCAGACTCCTGAACCTTTTGGTCTAGCTTTGCTCCTGTGGTTCACTGATGCTGGTGCTCAGTAAGTGTAGAACAACATGGCAGTTAATGTAGCGGCCTGTTGTCACATCTGACCGATGGCTCTTTTTTAGAAATGTTGGGTCGGTGCAGCTGCTGCGTGACTGGAGGGATATGCAGATGAGACACTGAGGGGGGGGGGAAAGAGGGAAAGTCACCTTTTTTAGGAAAAATATTTGTCTTCTCCAGAATTAACTGACTATTTTTATTTTAGTTGATTTAAAGGTTACCTTGAAATCACTATTAACAGTCTGTCTGCTGGCAGTGAAAATATTAGAGTATAAAATTAAAGTGACTGGCCCAAGCGTCTTATCTCAGTATATCTTGTGTTGACTGTTCATCCTTGTTGAATCTCAGAAGATTCAGCACCTTTTAATGCTTTTACTCCTCTCTCTCAGCCTCCATGACAGGAAGATGTGCATTCTGGGACTGTGTGCTCTCATGGACCTCGAGCACAGGCCTCAGGCCATCAACCAGGTGGCCAGCCAGCTTCTTCCAGCAGCCATCTTGCTTTTCAGTGGCCTCAAGAGGGCGTACGCTTGTCGAGCAGAGCATGAGAACGAGGAAGACGATGACGAGGAGGATGGGGAAGAAGAGGATGATAATGGTAAGATGAAGATTTTTATTTCTTTCTTTTAAATGTGTCTAAGCGTTCAGCGTTAATCAGGGAGGTAATGTCTAAATGTGTCATCTTACGTCTGTAATTATAGCGGAGCTGGGCAGTGACGAGGATGACATTGACGAGGAGGGCCAAGAATACCTGGAGATGCTGGCAAAGCATGCAGGCGAGGACGGAGACGACGAGGACTGGGAGGAGGACGACGCAGAGGAGACGGCACTCGAGGGCTACACTACAGCCGTAGATGACGAAGATAACTTGGTGGACGAATATCAGATCTTCAAAGTCATTCTACAGAGTAAGACCACAAGCTACTGATGGCCTAAAAACAAACCACTATATGCATGTGTATTTTTTTTCACTAATTGATGTCACCTCAATGTGGTGCAGATCTCCAGAACCGTGACCCAGCATGGTACCAGGCGCTAACACAATCCCTCGACGAGGAACAGGGCAAACAGCTTCAGGACATCGCCACACTTGCAGATCAGAGACGGGCAGCACATGGTGAGGCCCGGCTAAGACTACCCAAGTTTGCCAATTTAAATCTTGTGGTGCTCTAAAGTCTGAAAATAAAGTGCTTTTGTATGTGCTGCTTTTTCTTTTTCATTGTTGTTGATGCAGTTGTACCTGTAATAAAAACTACTTTAGCATTCACTGCCTCCATCTAATTGCATTTCAGACTGATGTACTGAAATAAGCCATTATTGGCTCAGAAATGCAAGGCATAAAAAAAAAGACGCTTGCCACACGAAAGAAAACATGTCTAAAATCCCACTTCAGTAATAAATGGGATCTTCCTCACCATTGCAGCTTTGATAATGGACCACAGCGATGGCCAAGCAGTTTGTTCCAGACTTTCTTTGGTTAGACCATCTTTTCCTTCTTCATGGGGGCCTAATAGGCATGCATAAACAAATAAATAGTAAAGGCTGCCCAGTGGGAGTAAATCAAGGTACCTGTCATGGTAAAAAGATAAAGATTTTACTTGGTGGTTTTGGGTGAGCTGCATAGCTGGACAGCAGTAAATCTTGAGCAAACAACTGTTTTCTGCTGTTTTATTTTATTAAAAAATATATTGCCCATCTTATTACAGAATCCAAGATGATCGAGAAACACGGCGGATACAAGTTCACAGCGCCAGTGGTGCCATCTACTTTCAACTTTGGAGGCACTGCTCCAGGAATGAATTGAGTCATCTGTTCTACTTTTTATTACTCCGTGACTGATTGTAGTGAAGTGAAAAAAGAGAAAAAAAAAAAAGAAAAAAAAGCTTGTGTTGTTCCCTTAAGTAGTGGTTCCAGAACTGGTTCTTCTCAGTCATTCTTCAATCTGTCAAATGGGGGAAATTGCACCAAATTGCAACAAGTGGCTGGGGGGAAAAACGAACCAAGAACTTGAGCACGATGCAGGAGATGATGATGATGATGATGAAGAAGCTCTGAACAGCGCTGTCTTCTGGAGCCCAGCGTGGAGGGGGATACCATGACAGCAACTCTTTTTGGCTTTGTTTTTTTGTTGTTTTTTTCTCACTTACACAAAATTTGGGGGATTAACCGTTAGAATTGATAATGGGACTAAATATTTCATTATCACTGTCATGGCCATTTGGCCTAATAAGATTATACCTCTGGTAGTGGTGAAATCAACGTTATCTTCAGCATAAACAAAACTCATGTTTATGTACATACAAGCCAAGGTTATTGTTTATTTTTCAAGTAGCCTTGAAAAAAAGCAACCAGAGGCATTTGTAAGGTATCAACAGCTGTATTCATATGTAGCATATTGGATAATTCATAGCACTATGTGATGCCTGATCTCTGTAAATTAATAATACTAGCACTTTCATATTGTTCAGGTCTCCTAGCCCTCTGTATCAGACTGCAAATTTTTTTTAAATTGAAAACTATTTAAAATGAAAACAGCTGTAACTTTGTTACTTTGCAAGTGATTTCTGTAATGGCAGGTTGTAATAATCTGGTTACAGAGGGGATCAGTGGGCGACTTCAGGAAAAGAGAATGCTCTTGGTGTTCACTATTGGCTGCAGGACAAGTGTGAGCACTGACAGTGCAGTTGGATACATCTTTGAAGCATGTACAATTGGACTTATCGTGAAGGTCTCAAGCTTTTGGTTGGTGTATGGATGAACCATCTATATATACAACAACATATTAAAAAAAAACAAAAAAGATAAGGGAATTCATGATGACGAGTGTCTCCTTATCAAGGCTCGTGTCTTTACCTGCTTTAGAAATGTGTTTCATGACGAATGAGTAAATAACGTTAAACTTGGATGACTACCCCTCAAAAAGCAGCGCTCTCAGGTGATCACAGATCAGAGTTCTTTCTTTTTTTAAATTAAGTATGTGCACGATGCTCTGGTAACCACTCAAACAAGGTTATCCTAGGTAACTCAAATGTGAAAAAAACCCATTTTACTTAACTAAAGCAAAAATAAAAACTATACTTTGGGGGGGATGAACTGAAATGGTTTTGTGACCTTGCAAAAATATAATAAAAATGTAAAAGCCAATATTCTTAGCTTTAGTAATTGTTAACTTGGTAAAAATGTTACTTTTGCAGAGGTCTTTATTGAGATTCTGGATGTCTACAGGATTGTGAATTAGCTTCCTTTAAGAAGTTTTGTGTTTTTATTGTAACACCTGATTTTCCTAAATCTTACCTTCAGTAAAATGAAGCAAATCAGAAAGTGGGTTATTTGATAAGGTTTGTCAGATACAGTCCAACAGCACCAACTTGGACCAGAGGTGGTGTATTAAGTACAATTACTTGAGTAAATTTTTATTCGTTTCCGCTTTTCCCCACTAAATCCTGGAGGGCGGCATTGTACTCCAGTAACTGTTTCGAGCGCTTAGGTTGTTAGCTTAAGCTACCCAAAAGTCAAAGTCAACTTTATTGTCAGTTTTGTGATACTGGAGGGCATGCAACTAGAATAACTCAAAAATTAGATCCAGATAAATATGAGGTGTAAATATTATGGACTAAAGCCAAAAAATGGTGTAGCTACATATTAAACTAATTGTAAAAGTAAATATACTTTATGTTTACTTTTACAAAGTAACAAATTTTGTTATGTTATTGGATTTTCATTTGGGTGGTTATGCTTCTTTGTATCTAAATGCTTCTTTCAACACTTTCCAAAACAAGTATTCATTACAAAATTATTTTAGATTCCCACTCTTAGAGGAGGGAAATCACGCCTGTTGTTGTTTTTCTTTTCTTTTTCTTTGTTTTCCCAAAACAAGTTTTTAATTCTGTATTTATTTCTGATAAAATGATCTTAATTATTGAGGCCCCTAACCCTTTGAGTAGTTCAGGTCACCCCATGTGAAAAACAAAATACTGGAGTAACCTCTGAAGACGTCCTTAAGCGTTGCCCTCGAAGTTGCCTGGATTTGAAGTATTCTTTTGGGTTCAGGTTACTTTATCTGTAACCTTAGCTAGATTTGAGTTAGTGTAGCAGGTTACACTTACCTAATGAGTGAAAGATCACCTGTTTAATCCCAGGAGGAGACAGAAATCTGTTTGAGGTTGTATCAGGAAGAGCATCTGGTGTAAAACCTAAGAAATCAAACACATGGGAATAAGTAGATTTGGTCTGCAGGGGGAGTCATCCTCACCAGCACATTTTCAACACAAATTAGAATAACACAACATAATGAAGAGATAAAAAATCCACGTAGTGGTCAGTATGCACGTCCAATAACTTGACCTGCTTTTGTATACCATCAAAAGTATATGTGGAATCAAATTGCAGCACCGAGTCCAGGTAGGCAGTTATAACATGTAGAACTAGGAAGTGGAGGTTATGCTCTCCTCCTTTAGGCTCTCAAACTTTTTCCAGCATGCTCCCAATCCAGCGGCTGGGACACTCTACAAATAATTAACAATTAGAAAAAAGGGGCCAAATCGGTTAATTTTATTTTTAGTTAAAAACAAGCCAGCTCTCTTCTGTCTGGCTGCACATGTTAAACAGAAGGCTTGGACAGTAGGCGGGAGGAGCAAGGTTACTCAGAGCTGTGTCCCTGACGTCACCATATCAGGGATAACGGCTCTTCTTGACATCACAGAGAGCCGAGACTGGAAAAAGAATGTTTAAAAGTGTTTAAAGCAGCCTGAAGTGTGCGTTTTTGTCTCACGTGGATTTTTGAAGTCATGAACGACCACATTTAATCCAAACACCTACCAACGTAGAGCATAGCAGGCTCACTTTAAAGTTACTTATTCATGATTAAATAAACTGTTGACGTGTTACTTGGTTTTAATTACTCAGGTCAACTGACGTAGCAGGTTCAGCTCTTTCAAGGTTACTGCTGAATGTAATGATGTGGGTGAAATGTACAATCCTGAACTCTGGCCTGAAGGGGCTCTGGTCCGGCGTTTTTATGAACCTCGTAAGCCCGGTACGGTGGTGCCAAGCTCAGTGGATCCAGCAGGGGAGATAACTGCGCCTTTTGGTACCAACGTATCAACATGAAGATGTCTATTCGGGTATTATCTTACAACTGTCGTGGTCTACGTTTGGGACAGAGTGCAGGGGACAAAGCTCGACAGATTGTTGTGGACAGTCTGCTTGCAGAATGTGACATTTTATGCTTGCAGGAGACATGGTTGTCCAAACAGGACCTGGGAAAACTTAACTGTCTAAATGCAAGTTTTTTGGGAGTGGGGGAATCAACAACTGATCTCAGCACAGCTATAGTCAGAGGCAGAATACCTGGAGGGGTTGCTGTGCTTTGGGACAAAAAAATAGACCCTGTGATAAAGCCCATTAGACTGGATGTAGACTGGTGTATTGGTATACAATATACACAGAACAATAGTAGTTTTATCATTCTTAATATTTATACTCCCTATGAATCTTGTCAAAATGAGCAAGAATACCTCAGTAGGCTGGCTTTTATTAATGCATTTATTCAAGACAATGATACTTACAGCATATATGTTTTGGGTGATTTTAATGCTGATCTCACAGACAGCAGTTCTCAGTTTGCTGACCACTTAACTCATTTTTGTCAAGTTAATAATCTTATCTTGTCTACCAAAGTGTTACTGCCTGCAGATAGCTATACATACATAAGTGAAGCCTGGCATAGTACATCATGGCTGGACCACTGTATCTGTACAGCTGATGGACATGCAGCTTTAGCAAACATGACTATTAGGTATGAGGTAACTGTGTCAGATCATATACCTTTTGGTTTTGCTGTGAATGTGGAACAAATGCCAGCAACAACTGGAAACAATATTGCTAATATTGCTACCAGTGTAAAATTAGACTGGTCAGCTTGTAGTGAAGATGATTTCTTAGCTTATCATAGTAATACCGATATACATCTGAACAACATTTCTTTGCCGAAAGAAGCTATTTTGTGCAAGGATGTCAACTGTAAGAATGCTGTGCATAAACATTTACTCTGCTCCATGTATGATGATATAGTGACTGCTCTGCATGAAAGTGGTACACTGCTTGATAAACAATATAAGCATAAGAAACCTAACATCAGACCTGGCTGGAAAGAACATGTATCCATGTACCATGATGAAGCTCGCATAGCTTATAAATGTTGGGCCATGGCTGGAAGACCTAAACAAGGCCCAGAATTTGAACAGAAAAAATGTGCGAATGCCAGATATAAGTACGCTGTTCGCTTTATAACTAAAAATGAGCAAATGCTGAGAGCAGATTCTTTGGCCAGGAAAATGTTGTGTAATAATATGGCAGATTTTTGGAAAGAGGTGAAAGCTCTTAATAACTGTAAACCATCTCTACCATCAACTGTTGAAGGTGTTTCTGGGGCAGATAACATTGCAGCATTATGGAGACAGCATTACAGTGCGTTGTTTAACTGTATAAAAAGTGAACCATATGAGGACAATCTTGACATGAGTAATGACACAATAAGTGTAAGGACACATGAAGTATATGAAGCCATTCATAGGTTGTCTGATAATAAATCCTCTGGTTTGGATCACATCACTGCAGAACATTTAAAACATGCTAGTTAAGGCTAGCTCCTCTTTTAGCACTCTGTTTCACTGGGTTTATGATTCATGGCATATTACCAGACTCAATGCTGTGTATTTTACTGGTACCAGTTATGAAAGACAAAGCTGCAAAAGTGAGCTGCTTGGATAATTACAGGCCGATTGCACTAGCCAGTATTTTATCTAAGGTGTTAGAAAGAATCCTGTTTGATAGAGTTAGTGTGTTCATCTCTTCTCTGGATAATCAGTTTGGCTTTAAACCAAAGCACGGCACTGACATGTGCATATATGCACTCAAGGAAATAGTCAGGTTGTATAGGGCTAAAAATTCATCTGTCCTCATGTGTTTCATTGATGCCTCTAAGGCTTTTGATCGAGTGAACCACAGAAAACTTTTTGATAAATTGAAGACACGGGGAGTTCCTCAATACATCGTGAGGATTCTCTCTTACTGGTACGCTCATCAGAACATGCAGGTTAAATGGGGAAGCAGTATTTCTGCCCCCTTTGGTGTCAGCAATGGTGTCAGACAGGGTGGGATTTTGTCTCCAATTTTATTTAATTTATATGTCGATGATTTGTCCATACAGCTGAGAGCCTGTAACACTGGGTGTATATTAGGTGAAGCACTGATAAATCATCTTATGTATGCAGATGACCTGGTTGTTTTTAGTCCAAGCAGTGCTGGGTTACAGGATCTTCTTAATGTCTGTACTGAATATGGTGTGCAATATGACATTGAGTACAATGCTGCTAAAAGTGCTGTTTTGATATGTAGAACCAAGCAGGATAAACAGCTAAATTTCCCTTTGTTTAAACTGGCACAAAAAACTCTTGAAGTTCATAAAAAGGTGAAATACCTCGGTCACTTTATTACTGAGCAAATGAATGATGATGATGACATATACAGACAACGATGTAAGCTCTATGTGCAGGCAAATACTATTGCACGCAAATTCAGCTTTTGTTCACTTCCAGTTAAAGTGGCTTTGTTTAAAGCGTATTGCACACCGCTATATACTGCCCCCTTGTGGTCATCCTACAAACAATGTAGCATGCAGAAGCTGCATGTTGCATATAATGATGCGATGAGAATCCTTTGCAGGATACCTAGAAGTGGTAGTGCCAGTCAGATGTTTGTAGCTGTGGGTGTCTGGACTTTTAAAGCACTTTTAAGAAAGTTAATGTTCAGTTTTAGAGAACGACTGGATGGTTCGAGTAACAGTATAATTTTAGCACTTACAGATCCGACAGTGAGTGGTTCCCGTTACTCATCCAGTCTCAGAAAGCACTGGTTAAAGTGTTTGTGTATTTATTGATTTATTTTAAGTAATTGTGTTTTATGTATATTATGGTTTTATATTTTTACAAATGCTTTATATACTTATTTATATACATATATATATTTAATGGTATACCTTGTGTTGTGTGTGTGTGTGTGTGTGGGGGGGGGGGGGGGGGGAGTTGTGTGTGTGTGTTTCTTGTCTTGTTTTTATGGACATGTAGTCTGCCAATAAAGATTGAATTGAATTGAATTGAATTGAACAAACTTCCACTAGCAGCGGGACGCATAAAAAAAAACTAAACAACATGTGGCGCTATCACACTTCTCCCTTTTTTGCGCCTCTAGCGCAGCGCTTCTCTCTGAGAGGCGGATAGTTTCAAACCCGCAAACATACGCAGAGAGGGAGACGGACGGAGAGACACACAGACACCTCCTGCGGTGCTGCTGAGGGACAAAATGTGGCTGCGAGAGGAGCTTTTGAAATCCATATGGCACGCATTCACAGCCCTGGACGTGGATCAGCGTGGAAAAGTCTCCAAGTCTCAGTTAAAGGTGCGTTTCGGTTCTTTTTTTCTTCTTCCAGTTCAGAGCCTCTTCTGCAGGACACTAATACTTAAACTCTGCCGTTATTTTTACTCAGTAACGTAACCGCTGAATAAATGACACTTCCTGTATTCACTGTTTTTTTTTTCTGACTTTATGTGTGATAAACGCGGCTGAGTTGGTTTTACTTAGTTAAAACTTAGTGAAAGTAAATCCGTGAACTTTCACTCAATTTTATACGTGTTTCCCTCAATCACAAATTATGCTGAGTGCAGGGATTGTTACAAACGTGGGCTTAAACATATAATCATGTTATCATAAACATATACTGTCAAAGAAAATCCAGTTTCAGGCAGCTCCACTGTAGAAAGAGGTGGTGTTTTACTGTATGACAGCCTGGGCCTAAGTTTGTTTGCCTGGTGGCTCTGCTGTCTGTGTGCCCAGCCTGACAAAGACACTGTCTGACTTCAAGGCTCCTGCAGGGTTTTTCATCTCTAACATATGGACACTGCAGCACAGCCAGGAAAACTGAAAAAGTCCCTATTTATGGAGATGTATTTATACACACTGCTTGTTGAACTATTCACACGAAGCCGTAAAACCTTTTGTACCCTGGTGCATTAACGCAGTCGCACTAATCACCAGGGACAAGCTTTGTTCTGAGGAGTGAACATTCATCTTCAAGAACTGGAGTTAACGCTTGGTCAGCAGTGCTTGTAAATGTTAGAAGTGTTTTGCATGCATATCTGCAAACATGAAAACGGCGAGAGTGAACCCAAGCCTAACCTTTAATTTAACCTCGTGTGTGTTATTTTGAGGAAGTGTAATTTGACATATGTTGAGGTAATGTACTGTCCAAAAGCTGGCCTTCATCTTTGTATTTGCTAGGAAAATAGGAAATAGGTGGAGCGATTTATTGAAATGTGTGCAATGATAGGTGGAAATGCGGAATAGGAAGCAAAAACATTTTATAAAATTCATACAAACTTAAAAGTCAATATCCGTCTTGGACTTGAACTCTCACGCAGCTTTGTTGCCATTTATTTTACGAAGTCTTCAGGACTAGCTCTCCAGGCTTCTTGAAGGACAATTAAAGCTCTTCGTTGTTTCTGTTCTCTGTCAGGATGATCCCACGCTGCTTTAAAAATGTTGAGGTTTAGGCTCTGGGGAGGCCAGTCCATGACTCATAGTGTTTCATTGTGTCTATCCTATCCAAGCATAACCACCTTGGTGTGCTTTTACTGCACTGGCATTGTGTTTGAAATTATTGTCATTCTGAACAATTAATCCAGTGCCAATCAGATGCTTTCCAGATGATATTGCATGTAACAGATTCAAATTTGATGGTGCTTTTTTTCTATATTGATAAATGCAGCTCACACAATGACAGAGCCTCCACCCTGTGTTACAGATGACTGTAGACACTCACTGTTGTACCTCTCTCCCCTTGCCTCCTCCATACATACTGATGATGGTTTGAAACATACATTTCAAATCTGGATTCATCGCTCAGTAAGATCTGTTACCACTGATTTTTTTGTAGTTTTCCTTCATTAAGAACGGCTTCTTGATATCCACCCGTCCACTGAGACCATTTCTGATGAGGCTTCAGGAAACAGTAGAAGAATCAATTAAAGGGTCTAGCCTGGAGTTTTTCTTTTCTCTTAAGGACATGACTTTCAGATACTGATGTGCTGTAGATAGTCTTTTGGGTCTGGCACTGACAGGGAGCTATTA
The DNA here is from genome assembly GCF_041146795.1 of Maylandia zebra. Lineage (NCBI taxonomy): Eukaryota > Metazoa > Chordata > Actinopteri > Cichliformes > Cichlidae > Maylandia > Maylandia zebra. Next base: position 20,640,183 of record NC_135167.1, on the reverse strand, counting down.
ACAAAGTGCCTAAAGATATTATCTTAAAATGGGTTCTTTGCTAAGTTGTCTGTTAGGTGTAGACACAACAGTGGTTCACGACACATCGAGTTTAGAGCCTTCTTTATGCTTGAATGAGTCATGTGTCACCAGTAAGTGGCTTAACAAACAACAACAAACAAAAATTTCTTCTTAAAATTGTCTCATACAAGGACTTAATGAAAAAGGAGTGAAAAAGCAGCAAATGTCCAAAGACCTTCAGAAAACCTGGAGAACTTTTTTTTCAAGACTGCCATAAAAATATCCAAGAAAGCCCGGCAGCATCTGTTCCTTTGTTTATTGTCCATTTATTGTTGTGTTTTTCAGGTGCTGTCTCATAATCTGTGCACAGTGATGAAGATCCCACATGACCCTGTGGCCCTTGAAGAGCATTTCAAAGATAACGATGAAGGGCCTCTCTCCAACCAGGGCTACATGCCTTACCTCAACAGGTTTATTCTTGACAAGGTGGGAGCAAAGAGCCTTGGTTCAAATGTTGTTCTCAGTATGGATACTTGAGACTTCTAAGAGATGTGAAAACTAGAAGTTGGTCAGTTAAACACTATGACATGTTAACACTCTCTCAGTGCTCGCTGAATAACAATGACTGTGAACACAAGCTGATCACGGGGTGGCGCCATAGCTCACCTGGCTTAACCAGGTGAGGCTTCTGCAGACTCCTGGGTTTAAGCCTGCCCCAGACCACTTTCCTGTGCATCATTTGCCCTCACTTTCTCTCCCTACTGTCTTCTCCTGTCAAGACAGTAATGCACCAAAATAAAAAATCTGGAATATGCAGTGTTCACTTTAACATGACGGGTTTCTGACTCACTCGCTTTAGCATCTTGTGCAAGAATGCTGAGACTTCTGAGACAAGACTCGGATGACAAATGCGTCATCCTGTTTGATGATACAAATTCTTAGTATTCAGCAGTTTTTGACCTTGTTTACACTTTAAAATGTGTCTCACCAGCAAACATCTGCTCCACATAGTCATTTACACCCGTGACTCCAAGCTGTCCAGCTGATAAGTTGTATTCACATTTTGTTACTGCTCACGTAACACCAGCTTGAAGGCCCTCCATGCAATAAATTAAAATCTTAATAAGCTGCTGTACATGTGCATACATCTCAAAGCATGACATGTCTACAAAGGACATATGGTCAAATGTGTCACCCCAACATTGCTCATTGTCTTTGATACTGTGCGCTTGTGAACTGCTTACCCGTCATGCATTTTAAAGCTAACTGCAAACAGGCCCTTTGATGCATCGTGTTGTCGACACTAAGAAGTGCCAAAGCTTTTATTTACACTGGATATCACACTTTGCCAGGAACAATCCTCAAAAGGCTTTGTAGGACGAAAATTAAAAACGCAAAAAAAAAAAAAAAGTAGTCAGTTACACAATAAAAATAGTAAAAACCTGCCAACACACACTTCACACACGGTTTTGTGGCACTGAAAACGATGACTAATCATGGTCTGTTTTGCTCAGTGCACACAGAGTAGCAATGTGTTTTGTTTTGTTTTTAATCAATGCAATAATGGTTTAATGAATGTTAATGAAATCTGTGAATAAAATGAGTTTCATCCTCACATACTCTTGGCACAAGTGGATCCTTGTGTCTTCGCTCTGCAGCTTAGCAAGCGGCAAACGCACGACAAACGTGCATTTTATAAAAGTTTGATAAAACCGAGCCAGGAAACTGCTTTGTTTCTCTCTGTTTTCTCGCTTTTCTCTCGTAGGCTCTGACTTGAATAAAAATGAGGCATTTAATTACATCACGTTTGCACCTCACATCCTGCAGACTCGAGGTTTTGAAAGCTCTAAGCAGTCTCCTGCTTAGCATTTGTAAACACGAAAACCCTTGTTCCTTTGTGCTTCCGACTTTGAATTTGACTGAATTCTGCATTTTTAATCTCAGGTATGTGGGGATTTCGACATAATGGAGTTCAACAGGATGTGCTGGACACTTTGTTACAAGAAAAATATACACACAAAACATTTGCTCATCTCAGATAATGACGCTTTCAAAGTGTGGTGCATTTTCAACTTTCTGTCAGAGGAGAGATACCCGCTAGTCATCGTCATGGAAGAGGTGAGGATCCCGTAGTCTGAAATGTTTTACCATTCCCTCTACCAAAGCTCTGAGCTTCAAGTAAAGCTTCTACATATCTCCTTAGATCGAGTACTTCCTGCGAAAGCTCACGGAAGCCATGGGGACTGTTTGGAGTAAAGAGAGCTTTGCAGAATGTAAGCAGCGTCAGAACTCGAAGAACTTCCTGACTGCCTGGGAGCTGATTGAGCTGGTGGGAATGGGTTACTTCAGCAAAGGTTTAAACCACCAGATCCTGTCCATGGGCATCAATGAGGTCTTCAATGAGCTCATACTGGACGTTCTCAAGGAGGTCAGAGAGGATGTTGATCTGTTATTCTGTATATTTCTCATATTTGCAGCTTCAGATTTCCCATCTAAAAATCTCTGAACGGTGAGCTTTCACGGTTTTGCTGCCACTGAGATAAAAATGTCAGCTTCCTCAATGCAAATTCCCTCATCTCTCACTGCATTATTCTTTAGGTGGCTTTGCACCTCTGGCTACACTAACCCTCCCAGACAGCCCTTTGCAAGAGACTTTTTAACCTTTCCAGTGTAGCTACTGTATTCATATGTTCTTTCCTACACTGTGTTTTGAAGGGATACATGATGAAAAAAGGGCACGTCAGGAAGAACTGGACCGAGCGCTGGTTTGTCCTCCGACCCACCTCACTGTCGTACTATGTGTGTGAGGATCTCGAGGAGAAGAAAGGAGACATAATTCTGGACCAAAGCTGCTGTGTGGAGGTAAACAGCTGACCTGCATGTCCTACATGTTCCTTAAACGAAAGACTTTAAAATGATGAGCATACGCTATAGCAGCGACTAATATTTCTTTCTCCTGCAGTCGCTGCCAGATAAAGAAGGGAAGAAATGCCTTTTTATTATAAAGTGTGCTGACAAAAGCTTTGAGATAAGCGCGTCAGATAAAAAGAAGAAGCAGGAATGGATTCAAGGTACTGACTCATCATTTTCCGGCCCTCTGTAATTTCCTCATCATAAAAAGGTCTCATCATCACTGTCTCTTCATTTTCTTTAATGTTGCCTCTGAATTTTTGAATGTCAGTGTCTGACTCAACGTAAAATCCATAATGACTAAATGTCGTGGGAATAATTCAGCCGGTGACTCTGTCTTGTGGCAGCTATTCAAACGTGCATCCAGCAGCTGAGGCTGGGGCTGCTGTCTCCTCACCGCGAGGCCCGGCTCAGGCGCTGGGAGCTCCGGCAGAGGCAGCAGGTGGAGGAAGACGACCTGGCAGAGAGGATGAGGCAACTCCAGGCGGCCAATGAGAGCAAACAGAGAGAGCTGGAAGCCATGAGAATTGTCTGTGCTTAAGTCAACTAAAAACTCTAAAAGCCCTGTCATGTGGGAGGAAGAATTATGACTGCCTTGGTTACAGTAACATTTGCTCTTCAATGAACAGAGCCTAGAAGATTTAAACCTTTATAAACCTAACAAAATATATATTTCATATATTTTTCATGCTACATAGATTCTTTTTTGGGGGGTTGTTTCTGGGGTCCTGAAACTAATCCAGGAGAGAATGAAAAGTGTTGAAGCACTGCTACAGTGTAACCTAAGTTCCAGAGAAAATCATGGTGCTGTCCACTTCCTATTTATTTCTATGTATTCAGTTGTTTTTTTAAGAACACAGAGAGTTTAATGTGACACTCACAGTGAAAAAGGGAAACAAAACTGCTATGCAAACTACTGTTTGTGAACATGTCAGTCATGGACACCTGCATCCAGCAGCAGGCCTGGGTGTATGATTCTTTTAGAACTTTAGAAAAGTTATACTTTCTCACTTCTGCTTTTACTCTGCCAGATGGCTCTTTTTTTTTATTGTTTTGCTAAACACACCCTGGTGTTACTTAACAAAATATACCTATCGCTAATTGCACTAGAAATAGATGCTAGCATTACTTGTGTGAAGTTCAGCTTTAAGTAAAACCAGTCAAGAACTTCCCTGCAGGCTAATGTGGCTTCCAGTCGAGCAACTCTTTCCTCTTTTTTGGGGGTTTTGCAGAAGATGGAAGAGGCTGCGGCTAAAGCGGCGCTGGAGGAGCAGAGGAGGAAGCAGACTCAGTTAGATCTGCAGGATCGCTACAGACTGGACTTGGAGAGAGAGAAGATGGTAACTAGTGTGCCTCTCACAACACCTGATTGCATTGTGACACAGTTTTATGTATTTTTTTTTTTCTAAGTAAGAAGAAAAATAAATGTGTCCGGTAAACGGTGACTTTCTGTCTCTTGGTTTTGAGTGTCTGATTAAGCCGTCTGTATTTTAAGGGAAACAAAGGCTAAAAAAGCTCAAATTATCCATCGCAGGATGCTGACTCATCTTTGGTCTGAGTGTCAGATGAGCCAACAAGTTAATCATCCCCCCAAGTTGAAAAACAAGACAGACAAATGCCTTTGTAGAGCAATAAAAGGCGATTTGTTTTGCAGTAGAGCATACTAACAGTTGACGTGTAGATAACTGCTCTGAGTGAAAGAGCCCATTGATTAAAAATGTGGATGACTGTGCGTGTGTTTGTGTCTTGACTCATTCAGGTGCGTCAGCAGATGGAGGAGCAGGTGGCCCAGAAGTCCAGTGAACTGGAGCAGTACCTGCAGCGCGTCAGAGAGCTGGAGGACATGTACCACCGGCTGGAGGAGGCCTTAGAGGATGAGAGGCAGGCCAAGCACGATGAGGAGGCCATGCGGAAGCTGCAGGCCAGGTCTCGAAAACACGCCCACACACACACACGTGCTACACGGCATGTGGATACATACAGGAAGTAAATCTGGTGATGTCAGCTCCCTGTTTGTGAACCCGATTAACTGACCTGAAGTCTTACCAAGGCTCCTACTAGTTTTTAACTCAGTCACTTTGTGGTTATGTGGTCAATTTATTTGATTTTCCATCCGTCCGTCGGTTAAAAGTGAAAACAATATCTTAGGAATGCTTGGTGTGTGTTCATGTGTAGCCTGCTGGAAGAGGAGGCAGCCAAGAGGGCAGAACTGGAGCGGATCCAACAGCAGCAGCAGAGGGCGCTGTCTCAGACCGAGGCAGAGAAGCAGGAGCTAATGGCCGAGCATCTGGCCAAGGAGAGAGACCTGAAAGCAGCCGTGCAGCAGCTGGAGAGGCTGCAGAGGGAGCGGCAGGGAGCAGTGAAGCAATATGAGGTCAGCTTTCAGAAGACAGAGGCCATGTATCTCACAGAACTGTGTATATCCTTACTGTCTGATCAAGCTTCTTTAAAATAAGATTAAAAAACATAATGCCCTACTTACATTATATGTTCATGCATGACTTTGACCCCTAGTAAAGGTGAAATGGAAAAGCTTGTGATAAGATTATCTTCTTCTTCCTCCTCTTCTTCTTGCTGGTCCCCCTAGGGGTCTCCGCAGAGGATCACCTGCCTCCATCTGATCACTCTTTTTCTCTTCTGTCACATCAACCCTCCTTCACTACCTCCATGATTCTTGCCTGTGGTCTCCTTCTCCTTTCCTCCTGCCTGGCAGCCCCATTGTCAACATCCTTTGTACAATCTATCCACTTTCCTTCCTCTGCACATTTCGAACTCTGTCTCCTAACAAAAAAACAGATTCACTTGAAAATCGTTTTTATGAGAACAGAAACAGTTAATCGTATAAAACACCTCTGTTTTCCTACCTCACATACAGGAAGTGACAAGGAAACTTGAGCGAGCAGCTAACAAGACTAAGACTTGGAAAGACAAGGTGGCCAAGCACGAGGGACTGGTGCGTCTTATCCAGCCAGGTAGGAGGGCTCTTCGTTTATGAATTTCATTTCCATTTGCACCGGCCAGAGGCAGCATCGTCTAAGACTTCAGTCCAGCCTGATGAATGACTGGCGAGCTCTCACATTGTAGAGAAGTATGGAAAAATCTGGGGACTCTTCTCTGTGTTTTGCAGCAGGACAAGACATTAAGAATGGGTCGTGTTATGAGAATGGTTCTCTGAACTGTTAATTTAGTCCGAGCCAGAGGTCTGAGTCGTTGTCAGTTTTACGGCACTCTTGGTAATAAAAAGAATTACCCGCGGCATGCCAGACCACACCGAACTAAAGCCGCTTAGCCAAGGAGCCCTCGATTTATGACAGAAGCATTTATTTGTAGTGTCAGTGGACTGAATGTCGAAACACTAAAAAAATGTTGTTGAAATAATCTCAGGTTGCTCTTTGTCAGTTTTGTAAATGGATGGTTCATTAATATTTTCTGAAAGCCCATTGTCAGAAAGAGGAATCATTCAGTGGTTATGCAACAGACTAGCAGAGCCAAGCTCACACTAAGCTGTATAAAATGAGTTTGACGCCCCTGGCACAAATGTTTTCTCTTACTCGGCAGAAAAAAAGAGGAACACCAGCGATCGGTTTGTCAGTACATCTCGCTGTAATTTTTTCATCTCTTTTCTTTTGACCCTCTCTTTTAGGTCACAAAGAACCGCAGAGGATCACTAACTGGGGTCCTGCATCGTTCACTGACACTGAGCTGGATCTGAAGAAGAAGTTGTGGCAGGAGCGTAAGAACCAGGGAGCTCAGACTCAGTGATTTATACATGGATAATTCAGTGTTTGTGTCCGAAGTCACCCGACTGTTCACTGCTTTGCTAGTTTCTGTATAAGAAACCCTATCAGTGATAGCCTTTTTTTTGGAGGCCATATACCTAAAAAACAATAAAAATAACAAAATGCTCACAAATTGACACAAATGTTGACGGTAATGGCCCATTTCACAGATAAATCCAGATTAATTTGACTGTATCCAGTACCATTAACTGCAAATGATGACATTTTAAATATATTCTACAACACACTTTTTAATTTGTTTATTTTGCAAATTACTGGCATCCTGTAGAGCAGGAGTTTCAAACATAAGGCCCCAGAGACAAAGACTCCAATTCCGACCGCTGGACAACTATGAAAAGAGTGCATAGATTTGGACCTTTTAACTGTGTTTTTATAAGTTTTAAAGCTCAAGATCAAAGTGGACTATATGTGGCTCACAGTGAGCATTACTGTACTATATAGTTCATGTAATAGTAAAGAGTTGAAGAAAGAACCCTGCTTTTAAATACAAAACTTTTACTTATCTGAACATAATAAAATAAAATGTAATCTTTGCCAGGTCACAAAATTATATAAATACAGCCTGAGATGAACAACAGCACACGAAGATCACATCTTGTCATTATTTATTTAGCAGAAACTAGTCCAAAATGCACTCAGAGGAGTTCATGGTCGGCTCGATAACTCCAAGATGTGCCGGTCCCTTGGTTGCAGTGCAAGCCTGAAAGCCTCCGCTTTTATAGAGGTGCTCACACTTGCTGGCGATCAGTTAATCAAGTGCATTTTACTTTCAGCATCTGGCTGCTGCTGGTTCCTATGAAAGCAGTAAGGGTGTAGTTAGTTTTTCACACACTGCTTCTGCATTTTGGCTTAACTTTGTTAAATGAATAATGACACGATGTAACAGACAACGTGCCGTTGTGCATCTGAGGTTGTATTTGCCTCATTTTAAGACCTAAGGAATATTATTTTTAGTATGTCCCGATATGTAAAAGGGTGTTTTTCTTTTCCCCCGTATGTATCATCTTAATTTTAAGTCCTCTGTGTCAGCTCCTGTCATGCAAAGATATGCGTCCTCATTTTATTGTCCAATGATTGTGGGTTTGCTTTTAGGATGCAAACAAGTTACTCTTCTGCTCTACTTTTTATCCCAGTGTCTACAATTAAAGACTAAATAAACACACTCAAACATGGCAGACAGAAAAAGTAGGTAAAGTAGTGAACAGGCAGTGAGTTCTTTCACAGCCTCTGACTGTATTGAAATGTCACAAGTCTAAAGGCGCTTGATAACATGAACTCACCAAACCACGTGAAAAATGTAAAAAATGGTTTACTTCTCTGAGTCACTTGTAGATGTAGAGCTTCGAGGAATTTTCTGTGACAAAAAATCAGATCCAAGCCTCAGAAGTTTATTTGTTACCTTGGAAGAAGATGTTCCAATTTAATAACAACCATCTCCTGAGAGGCGATTAAAAGAGGTGATGAGCTGAGATAATTTGATCACAGGTTAACATCCACCTTTTTATTTTATTCATTTGAGTTTTCCGTTTTAGATTTTATTTAGATTTTATTCTCATCTCATGTGCTGTATTTCATGTTAGTACTTTGCTTTTTTTTTTTTTTTTTTTAATATTTCGACTTGTTAGAAGACTTATTGTAACATAAAAGGAAAAGGAGGAGGATATGTGGGCAGAAATGTTTGTTATACTGTCCCAGGTCATTAACTCTAGATGAGTTAATTGTGTCTGTTATAACCAACAAATTAAAGCATTGTTTCATGACTGTGGACGTGGCTGTTCTCATTTCACAGTTTGAGAAGAGGCTTTCTACAAATAAATGTAACTAAAGAACCCAACAAGCTTTCCATTTTCTACTTGATTGCAGTCATACAACATCCAGCAGGTGTCAGCAGATGAACACGATCCTCAGTCACGCTGAGGAGGGACGGGAGCTTTAAACCGGGACTGCTCAGGCTTAAGCGGAGCCGTGCCCCTCGCACTCCTCATGGTTGTCGCTTGTAAATAAGCCCGCTGTCATTGTAAAAATGTCATTTTGGCTGTTAGAGAAACAGCAAAACTACTCAGGGTGAGATATTTAGTTGTTGAGACTACTTAGAAAATAATTAAAACGAATTCCCCCCCCCAGTTTAAAGGAAATCACGGGAATTTCAGCTTTGGTTTTGTATTCAGTTAGTCTGGGCTTGTATATCGGACATATGTCATATTATATCATGTATTTGTATTAGGTATTGCCATAGTGATTCTTCTTCAGGGTGGGATTGGGAAGCTTTACTGGTGAGTGAGCCCGGAGCATTGACAGTTCTTCCACGAATGTTGAGCAGCCTGGTGAACACATCACCTGGGCATGCCTTCACAGCTTTCAGCACGAAAACAATAATAGGGCGTGGAAAATAAAAGTGAAATAATACGGCCCAAAACCGTTTGTAGTTTCAGGCATCCCTGATTCAAAATAGAGATAAAGTTGCTGAACTACTTGAGTCACTACCCAAATATGAATTTAATTGGACTCTGAGCAAACTACTGCCAAAGGTAGCAAAGACATTAGTTTAATTACACGTCGTTTTCACCCAGCTGCGATTCTTTAAGACCGCATGGAGCCAGTGCCTGACTACACAAACAGTACACAATAACAGAACCCATTTATTGTTGTTGTTATTTATTTTTATCCCTACCCTTGTCTTTTCAGTTAGGTAGCTTCATTCAGACTTCTTGAAAAGCAACGCAGATTGGATGCACTGATCTGATTTGCGGCAGATTGAGTGTCACGGAGCGGGCCCACTATCAGCCGCAGCATCACTCCAGAAACTTCCACTTTGGCTGGTGCAGACGCTGAAATGAATATCAGAGAGAATGCTTCGGATCAGCGCTTGGCCTGGTTACCTGTCTGATCGTGTAACAGGTCTTGTAGGTGCTTTACAACATGACTTCATTGTTCCAGTAACCACTAAAGAAGATGAATCACTTGATGCACGTGACATGCAGCGGTGAGGTCTGCGTGTGTCAAAACACATCAGTTTGTGCAACAAAGAACCACTGTTCTTACACGTACTGCTCACCTTTGTCTTCTTCATCCTCATGTTTCAGTGAAAACAGAGACAGCATTGCAGGAACATTGTTTCGGCATCAAGCTGTCATTTCGGGCACTTGTTTGTCTCTCGTCTTGTCAGCCAGGCAGCTCGCCTGCACAATGCACGTTTATAGTTTACAGTAAAAAAGCAACTCGCCTTCATTTGTCCTTCTGAAAGGAAACTGGGAGTTCATTTTGAGTTCAGGAGATGAGATAACGACCTGCACACCGGTCTAACAGTCAGCACCGTGCACATATCTCTATACTGGCAGGTCACTGATAAGATCAGGTGTAGAAACCGATCAGTCAAGGCTCTGAGCTAATAATGTAAACGGGATTGTAGAAAAAAACACTAAACACAACACAGACTCTGCTTTTATGGGTGTCTTGCATGATGATATACGATTAACAGGGTTTGCTGTGTGATAAACAGATTTGGTGTCCACATTTGTTTTTAAGAGGTATTTATATCTCAGAATCTGAGAAAAATGTGCTGCTTTTTATTGCAAATACTATTCTCAGAATTGTGAGTTTCTGATCTCCGTAGCTAAATTGCACAAGCCCTCTGCATTCCAAGTAAAGGCTATCTCTAGCTGTCTCACCCTCAAGCTCATGTGTTCGAATAGCACCCTAATGCCCATAACCAATCCATCTGATTCCTCTCCAAAACATCCTCATAGAGACTGATTTGAAACTGGAACATCTTATGGGATTGTCTGCTGGTGAAAAAATGTCTGGCAGATGCCTGTTTTCTGGGTTAGATGGCTTCCCACAGTGACCTCAGCCCTGAGCGCTTCTATAGCTGAATGGGCTCAGGGTTCAGCTGCAGAGAGAAACTGTGGGTCACTTACACAGGCAAGTGAAAAACATCAGGGCCTCAGATAAATCACTCAAAATGGGCCAAAGAAACAGTCACGAAAGCAAACACCAGCCCTTAACGATACAAATCAAATGTTTATTGTGCTTTTCTATTCATGGATGAGCGGGCGGTGTCTGGATAAGATCATCTGGAGCATGCACTGGATAATCTAGACCCCCATGTGCTGCCCGCAGTTGACATCACCCTGATTTCCAAGGGTGGGACTCGATGATGTGTGTCAAGCTAAGTGAGATCAGCGTTTGGAAGTGTTCTGCTGAATTTTGGAGCAGGTGCCCGCAGAGAGGCCCGCAAGTTTGTGAAGCGGGAAGGACCCCCAGCAGCGGCGAATGAACTCTCAAGTTGCCTACATGACATGACATTCATGTAAAAATTGCTACATAGCAGGCATTCATTGCAGCCACAGGGCTACATGGATATTAGCCTTGGAGGAGCAATAAAATAAATCAGGATCATCTGTCACTGGGGTATTTTTGGGGCCTGCGGAAAGGCCAATCAGCTTATTTCTGGAGATGTTTTATTGGACAAGAAGCATTTACTGCAGCTGTGACTAAACACGAAGAGCGCGATCCAAAACCAACAGATACGTGCAATGTTTAATTTATAGACCACTTTTGATGTGGAAGCAGCACGCTTCCAGCCAACCAAGACTAATCACAGTGAACTCAAGACACATGCAGCCAAGTTACACAATATCACTGTTACACAGCAATGCATTTAAAACACTGCTGCTTGTAGGGTTAATAGAGGCTTTCATCAGTAATTTGTCTCAAACGTTGAGAAAGAAATCACTTGCACAGGCAGTAATGTACACCACCTCATGCTATCGTTATATAACAGCTTGGAGTTTTCATCCTAAAATACTTATTCAATTGATGTGCATGAATTTGGTGCAATCCGGTCTTAAGGAAGTAAAACCCCCATTTTTATCTCTGGAGAAGATGATTCCTATCATGCCATTCCACACAATCTTGCTGGATAACTTCCGCTGCATCCCAGTATTAACGGGCCAAGGTCCTAATCCCCTTACCCAAAGCAAAATGCTAAATATGATGTGTCATAGACTCTGTCCAGATGTTGGCCTGCTGCAGCTCTGCACCTGCTGCCAGTACAAGCCAGCTGGGAGATTGCATTGCTTGACAAATACTCACCACTTCCCTCCAAAAAAGTGCCTCACCGCTCTTCTTTTGACCTCAGCTTCCTCTCTGAATCAAACCTTCGAGGGACCACACGAGTCCTGTTCTGCACCGCCAACCAGGCGCCACAGCGCCTGAGCTGGGGCTCCTGCCCAGTCCCATATTCATTGTTGGCAAGTGAGACATAGATCATCATCATCCTCTCCAAGCCCTGTTGCTGGCTCAGATCAGAAAACATCAGTTGAAGGGGTGTCTGATTACTGCTCATTGATAGGACATCCTTTCTTGAAGATGAGGTGCTCACACGAGGACAGTTCTTCCTGTATCCTGTGACTCTATCCTATGTGTGACATGACAGCAAATGATGAGCAGCTTTGTTTTGTTTTTGTTTTTTTACCTTGAACTCACTGCTAAGGTCAGCATTCAGTACTCACTGTACTTCTAGAAAACCTGTTGACAAACCTATGAAATTCATCATGTGATTGTGGTGTGTTAGCACTCACCTTATTGACAGAGCTGATGCTCTGAGATCACAGATAATAAGTCATAAAACCAGAGTACAGAAGAAGTTAAAATGCCGAGTGCTAAATGAAAAGCCAGAAGATGACCAAATCTATTTTTGTTTATCCTGAAGGGAACATACTGCGAGTGCTAGGACTCGATTGCCATGTGTTAACAGTTACATGGAAAGTTTTCACAGGACTCTATTAAATGATGTGAAAAACTAAGTGTGCTCCATGTTTCAGTTGATTTTAGAAGAGCTTTTAGTGGGAATAACTCTCTCTGCACGAGTCTCTGACACCCCACTCTTCCTTATAATGTTGCTTTAGTTCATTGAGGCTTGATGTGTTGATGCACAGCTCTTTTAACGTCCCTCCACAGCATTTCAGTCATGTTGAGGCCTCGACTATTGATTGGACCATTGCAGCACCTTGGTTCTTTTCTTTTTCAGCAATTCTGTTGTAGATTTGCTGCTGTTGGATAACTCAGTTCAGACCAGCTGTAGCAGTCAGACAGATTGCCTCCCGGATGCTTTAAATAAAGAGCAGTTCTTAGTCGACTCAATGACGGCAAGGTGCCGAAGTCCTGTGGCTGTAAAACAAGCCCCAAATCCTCCACTCTCCATTATCATGCTTGTAGATTTGTATGAGGTGTTTGTACTGCTGTATTTGGTTCTCTGTGCAATACACTGTGCATGATGGCCAGACGTCTCCATTTTGGTCTCATCTATCCAAAGGACATTGTCCCAGAACACTTGTGGTTTGCTGAGATGCAACTTTGCAAACCGAAATTGCGCTGCCATGTTCTTTTCGGAGAGGGGACGCTTTCTCTCAGGAATCCTGTGAGGGGAAAGTTTGACCTTTCTTTCAGCTGTAATCCAGATAAATATGAGCTTCAGCTAACAGAGAAATCATCACTAGCTAGCAGATGGCAGACAATCCAGTCTTACACTGCTGGCTGCTTAGCTTCTACATATAAACCCAAAAACATTCCTTTGGTAAACATTGTCTGAGAATACAAAACAGTTACACAATAAAGTAAACTCTGAGTCATTGTTTTTCGGACACTTATGACAGATGGATGGTGTAAATGTGAGGAGACATAAAAAAATGGCAGGCGATTTATATCTGACCTGACATGATTAGACTGGGAGCTCTAACAACCAGACGATCCACTATGAGCCAGCACTTGGCAACACTGGGAAGGAATAACTCCCTTTTAAGAATAAGAAACTGGCAGAGCCAGACTCAGGGTGGAGCTGGCATCTTCTTCGACTGGCTGGTGAGTGAGGGGGAAGGAAAAGAGGAAAGGAAAAGAGGAAAGGAGAGCTTCGGGAGTCTGGAACAAAATAACAAATTTAAACACTATTTTTTTTTAACATGGGGTGAAAAGAATCTGGCTGAATCAAATCAAAAGGCTGACTCGCTTTACTCCATGGTTACACATAAATCACTTGATTTAAAACATTATTTTCCTCTTCGATGTCCTAAAACCCTGACAAAACAAACCAAAAATGCACCTGCTGGTAGTTAGGAGCAGTCAGGGCTCAGAGGTTTCTATGTGAGATTGACTCCTCCAACCTGCATATCAAAGTATCTTTGGGCAAGATACTGAAGCCTTAGCTGCTCCTGATGCACAGATTGGAGTTTGTCTATTTACTACAATGTCACCTTGATTCAGTGCAAACATATCCATAATTAAAAAATTTGTATTGCATTGGTAAAGAAATACCCCCATTTGGCTGTGGGCATTCACTCTTCCCTCTGCTTGCATGGAAACACAGTTGTCATCGAGATTTTGGCCCCAGATCTTCAGCACTCTTTGGGGTCTCCTGGGTGTTTCCCTGTCCCTTTTCATTTTCCACTCCTCCTTCTCCTGCGGTTCAATAACCTGGCCTCCACCTCCTGTTTGCCTCAGCATAATACCCACTCAGATAATGATGCAAATAATAAAATAAAACAAATAAACAAAACAAAAAGACTAATAAGATGAGCTTACAGAGAGTTAAATGTGCTCCTCTTGGAAAATGCAGTTGATTGTGACCTTTTACTGGCAGTGTGAGTTCAGTCTCAGCTCGAGGCCAAGTGTACCTGAGCCAATGTCATACATTCATTTTTGGCAAGACTGTGGGATTACTCAGGGTGAGTTTCTATTTATTTATTTTTTTCACCAGTCCCAGAGGCACCACTTCCATCCAGACAAGGCAGGCAACTGCTTGAAGTCTAGGGGGCATGGGGTTAACAAAGTTTAAACTAGTGCAGAAGTGGCAAAGTGCAAAGTCTGCATGTTGCACAAATAGGAGAAACCTGACTCCCTTCAAGGGGGCCCCACCTGACTGCACTCTCTCCAGCTGAAAGTAGCGTGAATGATTCTGTTTAAACAAACCTAATGACAACAGTGAGAGCCAATCTGTGAAAATGAAGATGAGTTATCCTTCTGGGACTGAAGAAAGACAGGAGGAAAAAGAGGAGAAGAAAAGCAACACAGCAGTGAGTGGAGCGGATAATTACTATTAAATATAATGCTGAAAGAGACACTCGAATAACATAACTTTTACTATCTAGCTATCGTCTTCTGCTTAGCTGTGATAGGGCGAGAGGATTCATCAGCTAATTTGATCCCACGCATCTCCTCACACTACAAAAACTCAAAATCTTACCAAGTATATTTGTCTTATTTCTAGTCACAAGATCTCATTACACTTAAAATAAGACAAAATCAGCTACAAAGCGTCATTCCAGTAAGATACAGGAACTTGTTTCAAGACAGTGAATTTTGAAACTAGAGAATTTTCACTCGTTTCATTTTTCCCCTTATTTCAAGGTAAAATATCTTGATGAAACAAGTGAAAATTCTCTAGTTTCAAGATTCACTATCTTCAAAGAATTTCCTATATTAAGAGATATTGGTGATAAAACACTGGCTGCGGTGCCATCTGTGAATTTTCCCTAGGGCCCCAATAGACTCTAGAATCGCCAGTGCCATTTTAAGGCCCCACTAATCTCGCGCACATGTTCAGATTAGGAAATTCAAAATTAGAAATGGTCATCATTTAATCCTGCCTTTACTTCATCACTAGGTAGAAAAATATATGAGCACAAAAGGAACAGGTAGTTTCAAGTATGTTTGATTTATTTCCAAAAAAAAAATAATAAAAAAAAAATAGCGTAACCACAAAACATGGTACAAAGATACAGTAACGCCGCTGATATGGCTGAATAGTTTGTGTTTTTCTTCTTTTGTAATGAAAAACTGTGAAGGCTGCATAAACAGAGGACAGATGGGACGATAAACTCTGAAAACAATCACGTCCTACATGATATATATTCTTTAAAAAGCCCTTAAAAGACAGAGCCTGTCCGAACAACAACAACAACAACAATGTCCATTTCATTTTCAGAAAAACATGTCACCACAAACAAAGAACAGGCCACTCGGGGGGTTTTGTGCACCAGTAACAACACATTGAAGAAAAAAGAAAAGAAAAACTCAGTCACATTAGAATTAAAGTTAGAAAAAGTATACTTATGTTCAGTACATACAGTATATAAAACAACATGTCATGTAGGTATTTACAGGAAAACGTAACGCCACCACACTTACACAGTTACACTTTTAATAAAAATAATAATTTACATTACACGAGACAAAAGTGTTAAACCAGAAGTCAATGAACATTCGACAAAACAGAGGAAACGTCACATTTTTAAATTAAAACAAAACAAAAAATCTCAGGTAACTCATTTGAGCTCACTGTGCAAAATCTTTCCATTTAATCTGTCACGAGGAAACGACACATGCACATTGCCAAGTAATGCCTTTAGCCTCGCTGTCCGCATCTGTCAGAAAGTCTATATTTGATGACGAGTGCATACGTTAGCGCTAAGTGCAAACAAATTGCTTTTTAATGTTGTGCATTAAAAATCTCTGAGTTTTTGGCGGTTCATACGTTTATGTAAGCAGCAATAACTTTTCCTTGTAGTAAAATAAGATAGAAATTCTTTTACAAGCTTTTTTTTTTTTTTAATGTTTTTAAGTCAAAAACTGAACCCACAGTTTGATTGGCCAGTGATATTGCTTTGATCTATGTACATCTAGAACAGGATAACATGTCCTTGGTAGTGCAGTCCCCTAAAACCTCAGCTTATGTTTACTTTATCCCTGTCAGGGGGGTGGGAGTGGGGGCACGCTGACAGCAGAGGCAAATTTGGTCACCCGATTCCAACTGAAGCTCACCTGTGGAGTGATGACAGGTTGCTAAGTAACAGGCAGATAGGTGGATGGAGAGTATCCATCCTCCACTACCAGGCACTTAATTCACTGTTTGGTCCCCAAAATGAAAGACATCTAAAAGTTGGATAAAGCAGCTGTCGCGTCTCGACCGCCCGACGCTGCCTCTGATGTCGGTGATGTCGTGTTTACTTCACGCATCAGAGATGCAGTTCTGGATCTTGTCTATCCACACTTGAGCGCTGGGAGCATCTGAGGCACAGAAGTTGTAGACTCTCTTGCTGGTCTTCAGCTAGAGGACAAATGGGTGGAAGGACAAAAGGTTAAATGGCAGCAAAAAGGGCAACAATGTCACAAATTTTCATCCCAATTTAGCACACATTTTAAACACGTTTACAGAATTCCTGCTGGATTGTTGAGGATCAAATACTTATTTCGCTCGATGACGTGCAAATTGATGCATTACTTTCATGTAAGGTTTTTTTCTCTGGATGTTTCTGGCTAGAAAATGGACGGATGGACCAGGTTTCTTCACAATTGAGCAAACTTCCCTGAAATTTACGATGGGATCAAAAAGCTGTTTCCCTCACTGTACGTTCCTACCCTCACCTGGTCTCAATCTCTGAGTAGCGACCGAAAGAATAATATTATAGATGGCGTAGCTCTCCCTTAGTGACAGCGGTAGGAGCTCAGTCATTCAGGAGGGAATCAGACTAAAGCCTCTATGACATGCTGCAGTGCAGGCAGCGAACTCACGTCAAGTAGTTTTTCTATAAAACATTTTGGGAAAATACCGACACCCATAATGCAACACTCTATGCAAGACCATATTAATCCAATTGTATAATATAAAAACAACTTCCAGATAAAATATAATATGTAGACCAGTGAATAAATGTGTACTCACATCAAAGAAAGCCTTTTCACTGATGTGCTTTGGAGCTCCTATAGTGGGCGCGGCCGTCATCACGGACTCCACCTCTGCTAGATCGATGTGGCCTCTGCAGTTCGTGTCCTCGCCGGTGTCGTAGTACCTCATCTGCAAAGACGAGACTGTTAAACCTGCAACCGGTCACTCAAACTACAGCCGGGTAGTGCACCCTGCTCACCTGGTGTTTTGTAATGTCCAACACGAACCAGCGAGGCTTCCAACCTTTCAGCAGTGCTCCACGTTTATACAGGACGCCCTCATAAGACCTACAAAAATAACAGTTGTAAGATTGGATGTTATGCGTCGACACTTTTAACCTCACATTAGTCTTAAAAGCAGAAATCACAAGAACTCTGGTATTTTGTTAATTGCGATTTTAACCGATTCCATCAGAGTCAGAGTCCCAAGGAGAGCAGCTGACAGAGGTAGTCATGAAATTTTGGATGAAGTCTGCATTAGCCAAAACTCCTGGCTCCAACTCCGCACATATCTCCGACAGAAGTAGCACACGCTGCTTCACAAAAAGCCACAACTAAACAGTTGGCACCCTTTCTCCTCATCCTCGTTGTCATCTGTTCATGAATTTGCTATCTTCCACTACACATGAACCTATAAATGAACCCATATGCTGACTTCAGTGTCCTCCACGTTTATGTGATGTGTAGTTAGTGGATACGGTTCCTTCAGAGGAGTCGCCAGGGCACCAGGGAACATGACACCTGACGCCTTGCAGTGAAAATTCAGTGTTTTATTTATGATTTTCACTGTTTTTGTGTCTGACTTCCTGTCTGCCTGATGCAGCTTCATCAAAAATAGTCGTTGGGCATATTTTTTTTTAGCAAAGCAGAGTAAAGAGGACTTTATGCTCGAGCAGTGGGAGAGTGACCTCTTTCAGGTCCACTCCGGCGACCGCCTGCAGTGAGCTCTGATGTCAGATGGAGGCAATGTTCAAATATGTGCTACAAACGGTCTGTGGCCCACTGTTGTTCGTGTTGCTGTCGGTCTAACAGCTAACCATGTAGGAGGGTTGTGTTAAAAACAATGAATGGTGTCACTGCAGCCACTGTCCGTGCTTTTCGTGTTTTATTTTTTGATAGTTGTTTTGTTTTTGCAGTTCTCCCGTTCCCGGTGAACTCTGCTATCCTGCTGTGTTCGGCACTAGCTTCCAGTCAGGATCTCGGGCGGGCGAAAACCCCTCTCCACCCTCTGTCCTGCTAAAAAGTGGACAAATTTGTGGGACCACGAGACATCAGAATAATGTAGGCCATGTTTTGTGATTTGGATGCAATGAGAAGGTGTTGAAACATGGAAAATGCTCGCTGATAAGTAATATCTGGTTTCTGATTTACTTGCTTCATCTGTTAAAACTTTAGCCTGTCCGAACATTATTTGAATCAGGAGGAGCACGTATTACACTGAAAATATACTCATTTTTTTTAAACATAAAGTAGATTTTAATGACCGTATGTCCACCTCAGGAAACGATCCAGATATTGGAGCCAAAAGACTGTACTTTAACCTCACAGTAATTGTAAACTTACACACCCAGAGTTTAATAGAGTACAGACAATTCTCACAAAACATGACACACAGCGTACCAGAGCGCTGACTCATTTTCCAAAACTGGACTGGCCCCTCGGCAACAGCTTGTCAGCGAAACAAATGTGGACTTCTAATTTGTTCCGGAAATCGGGAAGTTCACGACCCACCTGTTCTCCTCGCTCTTGGGGGTGAACTGGTTGTAAAGTGTTGCGGCGCGGCGGTTGATCCCATTGGCTGTGGCGGTGCTGTGGTCCTCTACCAGAGCGCTGTCTGGCAGGTGCAGCATGGAGCGCCGCTGGAAGGCCTGCAGGTTAGGTGTGGAAATGAGGCCTGAGATGGACAGCGAATCCTTACAGAGCTACACACGAACAAAAAAGAAAAGAAATATTTAGACAATTAAGCAAATGCAAAGCATATGACTGCCCTTCTATGTTCAATCATAACATGTCATAAAGACTCCTCCAGCACGCACATTTCCCTCTTGCTTGAGGTCCTCCTGAATGCTCATTCTGACTCTTTCCAGAGTTGTCTGCCATTTTTCCGGGGCCTGGTTAAGCTCGCTCTCTAACCTCTCGATGTCCTGCAGCACAAAGAAGAGCCGAGTAAAGTTACCCACAAAATGACAAACAGAACAAACATTTTAAACAAAAGCTGGGGTCTCTTACAGTGAGAAGCTTGGTGATGGCGTCCGGCTGGGCGCGGCTCACGCTGCTGTAACACGGCCAGAGAATCCTCCTCTTGCTGTTGGAGATGGTGTGCAGCTCCTCCGAGCTCTCCACCCTCACAGCCATCGTCCTCCAGTCGTAACACGGCCCAGTCGACAGGGTCTCCTCTGTGAAGAAGTCCCATTTATTCAGGCTGAGGATGCTGATAGAAGGCTTCAGGATCACCTGAAACACAGACATCACATGGCTTTAAGGAGAATTTAATCTAATTCTTTAATCTAATTCAGTTTTATTTGTATAGTTCGTCTATAGGGTTTGCTACTAATCGAATGAATTGGTTGTTTTATCCCAGTCCAGCATGCCAAAGCACACCAAGGTGCATTCATTGGACTGTGAGCGTGTGAATGTTAGGTCAGAAAAGCCACCAGTGCTACCCTTCAGCCTCCCAGCTGATGTAACTATGGTATGAATTCAAAAATTCGAGGTAATTTCAGAAGCTAAAGGTCACTGAGATTTCAACTTATCTGAGATCAAGTTATTGTCTTCATAAACTTGGGTGTCTGCACCAGCAGCTCGCCTGTTGTTGCGACAACAATTCCCCATCAGCCTTTCATGTTTTTTTAAGAGGTTCTAGAAATGATCAGTAGAGTTTGCTTCCCTCTGTTCCAGAGTTTGTGGCATAAACTAGGGCTACGTCCACACTAGCCCGGATAGATTTGAAAACAGAGTTTTCGTCTGAAAACGTTCCGCGTCCACACTAGCGTTTTAAGTC
The DNA here is from genome assembly GCF_041146795.1 of Maylandia zebra. NCBI lineage: Eukaryota > Metazoa > Chordata > Actinopteri > Cichliformes > Cichlidae > Maylandia > Maylandia zebra. The sequence continues at coordinate 20,619,753 of NC_135167.1, read as the reverse complement.
GTTGTTCACAGAGTTGTTCGTCCACATTAAACGACCGAAAACGCTTATTCCAGTCCTGCGCACGCGCAAAAGCGAGTGAGAATTCAAGAATTTGAAGAAAAGCTATCTGGAGCATGTACAAACTCATATTAATCTTTTGTAGGGCTGTCAAAATTGACAGCAATCAAAACAACTGCTGTATAATGCCCTCCGCTATCTTTGTTTAATTGGCCACATGACTGCGTCACATGACTAAAATGCGTCATCGCTTTAGAAAGTCTGCGTTTCCGAGTGTCCACACTGCAACGGGACAGCTGCGTTTTGAAATGTATGCGTTTTCGAGAGCGTTTCCAAAACGCTGCGTTTTTCCTTGAGGAAAACGCCGTCTCCCGTCCACACTGAGACGGTCCAAACGAAAACGCATTAGTGTGGACGTAGCCTAGGAAAGCTGCATCACTGACAGGTTAGCGGTGCAGAGATTAAAGAAGATTCAAGACCATTTAGGATTTAATATACACATGGGAGGATTTTTAAATCAACTCTGTAGAATACTTGAAGCCAACATAGCGCTGCTAAAACTCGACTTGTGTGTTTAGCTTGTATGAAGTCTCGATACGCAGCAGTATGCTGACCCTGGAAAGTCCAACAATCTACTGTGGCAACACAATGTGTAACGACTGTCTCCTTGGTGCTTTCCTATGATGATGCTCAACTTGAGATCAAAATCAGCAAATGATAAACAAAATAACTGACTGTTCAGTCTCTGTAGTTAATAAGTGTCAACTCCAAACTCACGTTGGCCACTGTAACCAAATTCTTGGTCATATATTAGTTTATTCTTTAAAGATTAGTGAAAAGTCAGTTTCCAAGATTTATATTAAAAAAATGTCTGAAACAAATTCTTTGCTGAACTTTATCTCATCTGGTCCGGCTGTGAACAGCCAAACAGCCAACCTTTAGTCCGACGAGAAAAACAAAGAAATGTTTTCACCCTGATTCACTTTGTTTCGGACAGACTTTCAGACCAAGCACAGGAAGCGGACCAAAAGCTGAAAACCAGGTCATCAGACTGGTTATCCGCATTAAAACGACACATGACGTTCACTTCGGCAACAATGTGGGCGAAGACCTATTAGGTGTGTGCAAGTTTTACTAAAATCTGACCGATACTCGAACAGGAGGAGTAGCTTCTTGGAAAACTGTCTGGAAAAGGAAGCAGCACAGTTTGAATGAAGACCCATTGTGTACAAATTTAATTACATTTTGACCAATCCTCTGGGAGGAGGAGCGTCTTTTCACGACGCCCCATTACAGGTGTAGATGCAATGAATGTTTCTCTATAAACAGAGTATCTTTAAATGCTTTATTCATTGAGAAGATGACAAATCACCATGACATCCACCCCTGCTCTAACCTGTCACTGTCAATGAGAGCAGGATGGAGGTACATAGTGTAACCACCTGTGGAGTCCCTCAGCCTCCTGGTAGATACACAGATGGTATGAATTTCAAACTCGTATGTCGGGTCGTTCTCGACTTAGTGCATTCACAAACTTGGGTGTTGATGTGGGTCGCTAATTTCATCTGCCCGCCTACCCGGCAGGTTGACGACAATACCCCGTGAGCCTTAAGCGGACACAACTAAACTAAACATATTTTAGGTGTGAAAATCAACCTTCATCAGCGAAAATGTTGGACTATGAAGCTTTCTTGGTGTCTACTGACTGCAGTCCAGGCTTCAGGCAGTTGTGATATTAAAATGATCCCTTCACGTTGGCGCTAGCGACGGTGATGGCAAAAACGTTCCACTTTGCGCAGATGAAACAAACTCAGTGTTTTAGCCTCAAACTCTGACAATAAATCATTCAGCTCGGAGGAGCCAAAACATCCAAGTGTAGCACGTTTGAGCGCTGCGTACTTTAAAAATAAAATATTATTGTAAACATGTTTGATCAGTGCACAGGCTACAAGATAGGACAGGCGAACGATTTGCCGTGAGTACTCAGGATTTGGCTGGAACATTTGTTTTCAGTCAGCTACACGGCAGAATTTTATTATTAATGCCGTTCAACCTTGAAACACTAATCCTCATCTTATTTTTGTATATTTATGTTTGCATGTGGTGTAACCACAGACCTACAGATGACGAGGATTTCTTCGGTGAGGAGATCTGATCCAGTTCTCAGTGTGTCACATCATTTACAGGAACTTTGTTTTTCTATCAGTCTCTGAAGAAAATATAAACTAAAGGTCCACAATACCATAGTTACCGATTAAAGTTTTGCTTACATGTGACAATAGCTTTCCAACATTTTCCATCATTCCATTAAGGGAACAAGGCCCCAGTCACAGGACTACAGACTCGTCTACAAGCATCTGGTTGCTGAGAAAATGCTGGGAAAACGATTCTAAAGCACCAGACATGCAGCCCTGCAGCCCCTTAGCAACCGAATGTCACCAGGGAAAAACATGCATTCCACAAACAGCTGGCAAAAACCTCCTTGTGATTGGTTTGGCTTCTTACACCTTGCTGCCATCTTAGTTTGCACGAAGTGACAGACTTGTCTACAAACACCGTCCCCAGCTGCTCTTCGGCCTGAAACTATGAAAACTGACACAAACCAGGAATGGAGACCATTTGACTTCAAAGTAAAAACATGTTGGCTGCAGCACTGAGGAGCAACTTTTACTTTGAAGGCAAACCTGTTGCTCAGGAGGTAGAGCAGGTCATCTACTAATTGGAAGGTTGTTGGTGGTTTGATCCCTGGTTTCTGCTCCAGTCTGCATTAATAAGTTTCCTGGGGACATACTGAACCCCAAATTGATCTCACATGCATTCAATGGAGTGTGACTGTTAGATAGAAAGCACTTAGGCTTAAAAAGTGCTTGAATAAAGGAGGCAAGTTGTATAAAGTGCTATATAAAACCTGTTCCATGTAACATTTCTTGTTTGCATCACGCTTGCTCGGCTAGTAGTTAACGTTTATTGGCAAACAAACATGAAAAACTACAGGCAATTGTGGCAATCTGTTAGCAACCTAAGCAGTTGAGATTTGAGGGTGATTTGCTTACGTTTGCTGTCAAAGTAAATGGTCAAGTGTTAAATGGACTGGTTCTTCTACAGAGCTTTTTATCAGCACATGAGCACTAACAATGCTTTATCTTATTTACACACACATTCATACAAGCACTTTTTTCGACATCCAAGTACCTTCTATCTAATATTTACACACACTCCAATAAATGCATAGGGAGCAACTCGGGGTTCAGTACATTGCCCAAGAATGCTTTGGCATGTAAACTGGAGCAGCCAGGGATTGAACCACTAACCTTGGATGACCTGCTCCAGGAACCGCTGCCAACCAGTTGGAGAATACACAGTTCCCTAGCAACTGGTGGCTGCGATCCAATCCAATACGGCAAATAAGCCTCGAGCAATGTTTGTGTGATGCCACGTGGAGGTAGAGGAATCACTGACCCGTATTTTATCCTGCAGTGGGTGAAGTATCCTGATCATTTACATCAGGGGTGTCAAACTCATTTTACTTCACATTCAGCCCACTTTGATCTTAAATTGGTCAGACCAGTGAAACTCACCTTTCTCTTGGTGTAAAGCACTTTAACTACGCATTTAACCCATTGATCTTTATATACAAACAAACAAATAGATTTTTTTTTTACATGTTAAAGAAAAGCGTGTCAATACGACTCTTTGGGCTTAAATTGTAAGAAATAAATGTGCAAATTGACACAAAAAGTTCTGTTAGCTCATGCATACACTGTCCTGTAATTATGTATGTTTCTGATGTAAACCAATTGTAACAAGCATACATTTCTATAGCAGACAGTAAAAAAGCATTTAATTGTTTATCTAATGTTTGTTTGACACCCCAGATTTACATGGTAAAGTAAGGTGAGAACATTTTTAAGTAGCCTAATCAAATATTTTATAGCTATCCAGCTTTTATATCTGGACCCTCCTCGAATACTTTAAATGATTCATAGTTCAAAATGAGCCTACACTCGGTGCTCGTCTTCTTTTAAGACCAGTTTCACTTTTTCTGATTGGTTGGCCTTCACAAACAGAAGTTTAGGAGAGCAGGTGTGTGACACTGCTGTCCTCATAGTCATGTTATGCTTATGCTGAAGGCTCTGGCTACTAAACATCCTTCTCTGGATCCACAGCTGCACGAATCAACTATAGCTGCCTGATGTATAGGTTAAGGTGAAGGACAGAAACTTGAAGGAAACACTCACTTCATTCTCAGAGGGGCTGTACAGATAGTTGAAGAAGATGGGACTCCTCCGGTGCATCCTGTTGATGCAATCCCAGATACAGATGCCTCTCCGGGCCTGCTTATCACCCTTGTCCTCAAACAACAAGCCTGCAAAAAAACACACAGGATAAGCTGACGAGGATGTGAAGCCATTACTGTTTTGACTGATGTAACAGCTTCCTGGGTAGCTGTGTGCATTCATATCAGAGATCTAGTTTCCTTTATTTACAGTGACAGAAAAGCCAGAATCTTGCTACCCAGGGAAGTGGTGTTGACGAAGAGGGGCCAAGAATCTTTTCAAATCAATAAAATTGTTGTGACTGTTAAGGAAACCACCATAGGTTCATAATTCTGTGTAACAAAGCATTTTTAGAGAAGAAGAAAATAAAAGATCCCCTCTGGTTAAAGGACACTGACCGTGTTCCAAGCGCTCGTAGTCAGAGTCCAACAGGAAGTTCTTGAAGCGGTTAGAGATGTGATGATAAGCCAGGAACTTCAGATAATACTGATTAAACTCAAACTCCAGAGGATGCTGCTCCAAAATCTGCAAGGATATGAAAAGATGGATAAAGACAGTTAGAAGGAGGTCAGCGTGTGGGCGACAGCTGCACCGTGTCCCCGTGTAGCGACGTCGCATCTATCCAGTGTATAAATGACCAATCGGAAACAGGAAAGAACCTCTCCCGCCTCTGTGAGGGCAAAGGTCAGTGATATCATCGCCGTCAGACACAATCCAGACTGAGCCAGCATGACTGCTGCTCCACGGTTCCCATCAAGCGGTGCGAGGTGGCCAATCACGGTGTCGAAAATTTGAGGCCACCTGGGTCTGCTGGCAAAAACAACAGCTGTTTTGGAGATGAGGCACTTCTATTTTGAGCTCTTGTCCGAATCCCCTGCTTCACCCCTCGTTTATAGCGCTCCAGACCCCCGGGTTCCTGCCAAACCGTCTTAGCTGCCAAGCCTTCGGTTTCAAAAGACAAATGCAGAAACTATGTGTTGATGTAAGTGTATGGGAGTGGGCCTGTGTGACCCGAGGAGACACAAAAAACACCCAGTGCACTCTCTAAAGTTAGTATTTCAGAACAGACCCGGTTCTCCGGAAATCATCTGTGTGTGTTTCATTCTTAACTTGAGCCCCCTCTCCCCCCCAGCCCACTTCCCCCAAATCCTAAAGCACACGCAAGCCTTCCTAGAGACTCTCAATCCCCAAAACTGTAATCTTCCACATGCGGCTGTAAACAAGCACTAAAATGTGAAGAAATGCCGAAACACGTGAACACGTACATACAGCTCAATGCTGATCACTGTACTCATGGACCATCTGTGCAGCAGCCTCGCTGCTCACTCCCCGGGTCCAATATGTTGTTGTGATTACACGTCCCGTGTTGGAAAGTGCTAAACTAAAACAATGCACCGTTACTGACAGCAGAATCGTTCGCTTTGACCCCTCGCTCACCTTTTCACTTTTCGAGGAATGTGATGAGCTCACGAACAAGCAATGAATGACATCCAGTCATGAGGGGAAAAGTGGAGAAGAGTCACGTAGCAGGGGCAGAGATCAGGGTTCAGCGTACCTGTGGTACCTATGGCAGAAGTGAGACTCACCTGGTGCACACAGTCCAGGAATTGGAGGAAGATGGGCGTAAAGCCGCTACCCTGGCTGCTGGGGCTCAGGTTGCTCCTCTGGCTGAACTTGTGGCCGAAAGACAACCATTCTTTCTCCAAAAGGACCTGAAAACCCTCAAGAGTCCGGTAGAAAGGATCGCTCAGCAGCTGCACCAAGGACACAACCTGCCGAGAGGAAGAGAGAAGCTGGCTAAGGAAAAACCCTCAATACACAAGTTCAACTTGAATGAAACAAACAAACACCCTGCAGTGTAAGAGCATGTTGTTCACATCACAGATAACTCTGGGATTAGTGGACAACCTGCTCTATCATCTCAGCCAGAGCTGCTCCTCTGGAAATATTGAGAAATAAACACATTTTATGACCGTTTTGTGAGATGCATTTAGCCTTTCTTAGTAAGTAAGAAAAATTGATTGATTGAATCGTGCTCTCGATGTAATTTATCTCACACACAAATGCAAATATGTCATCAGCCAATCATATGGCAGCAACTCAGTGCATTTAGGCATGTAGTAAAGATGCCCTGCTGAAGTTCAAACAGAGCATCGGAAGTGGGTGAAAGGGTATTTTAAATGACTCAGAGCAGCGTAGTTGTTACCGTTAGACACGTTGATCTGAGTATTTCAGAAACTGCTGATCTACTGCGAGTTTTCCAAACGACCATCTCAAGAGTTTACAGAGAATTTTTCCAAAAGGAGAAAAATCTTCAGTAAGTGGAAGCGTGTGATAATGTACAGTAACCCGAATAACTGCCTGTTAAAACAAAGGCATGCAAAAGGTCATCCTTATATAACACCTCACACTTCGAAGTGGAGTGGCTACAGCAGCAGAAGACCACACCAGGTGCTGCTCCTCTCAGATAAGAACAGGAAACTAAAGCTACAGTTCAGACTGGAAAAACATGACCTGGTGCGATGTCTCGATTGGGTCTGAATTTTGCAGTAAAAACATGAAAGCACGGATCCATCCTGCCTTGCCTTCAGGCTGGTGATTTAATGGTGTGGAGGAAATTTTCTTAGTGCACTTTGGCCCCTTCATGCCAGCGGGATGGATCTGCAGCTGATAAATCTGCAGGAAGTGTGTGATGCTATCATGTCAATATGGACCAAAATCACCAGTACCTTGTTGAATTTATGAAATGAACAATCTGAAGGTAAAAGAAACAGGTATAGCTATGAAAATTCAGATTTCTATTGTGTTTATTGTATCTGCTAGCATACAGACTGATGAGCCACAAAGGAGAGGAACCCCCATTCACTCATATGCTGCTTTAACAGGTACCTCCCACTACAACATCCTCCCCGATGACTGCAGCCTCTTCTAGCAGGACACTGCGCCTCACCACAGACACTAATAAAGGAGGTCTGAGTGGTGATCCCACCTTTAATCTTGGGTTGTTCTGGTGACATGAAGGGCGCCTGATGGCTTTAATGCTGTGCCTGATTTGCCAGTACCTACAACACGACCTACTTTTATTTAATATTTTTATCATATATAAGTTTAAAACCCTTACATTGTGATAAATTAGATGTTGAAACATCTTATCACTAAAGGAAAGTGGCAGCTGTTTCACCACATCTGTGCATATCGTTAGTTTTTTCCACTTGTCATGGATGGTTGCAATTTAACACACTTTAGTTTAAAAAAAGAAATCTGGATGGCATGATTTTGCTTTCTATCCCCCCCTAAAAAAGCTAAATGCAATCTAAAAATGACCCTTCATCTGACAGTGCAATGTTAAAATGATCATCTGCTATCAATAACATTTATATAACGCTGGAGCTTCAGGCACACTTGAGCTCACTCCACGAAACACCAGTTGAGAATCGCTTGTCTACACATGCAATCTGGTTGGCCCACTTCCCTGCCCGCGTCTTCTCCAAGACGGCTAATGAGCCCTGACGCGTGTGGAATGAGCGGGAAGAACAGTGTATGGTTTCCCCGTGGGTTTACAAGAACATCCAGCCCTGAGTGGTAGAAAAAGCCCCCCGCAACCCAGCAATGAAATGAGCCCCCCTGCAGCAGACTGAAGAGTGGATTTAAAAAGTGAGCGCGGAATAAGAGGGGAGAGCGTATAAAGGCAGAATGGCAGAAGACAGGAAGAAGAAACCGAAAAAAAGAAAGAAGCATTCAGAAAGGCAGCGAGGATGGTTCTGCATCCTGCCTGCTGGGTGTCTATGGTCCATGGCAGGAGAGCCAGAGCATATGGAGCCCATTTGCCTGTGCGGGTCGATCTGGACCTGGCGAGTTGGAGCCGGTGGCCCGTGGAGAAAGATGCTCTGGGCCGAACACGTAAGGGATCCACAAATTATACTTTTAAACAGCAGCTCAGGGCTGCACAAACCCCATAAACACATCTGAGGGACACACACTTGCAACACCATACATGTGCACTTTAGCAGGTCAGCATGGAAAATATGAGCTCAGAGAGCAAATATGTGAAGAAAAGCAAAGTTTAGAAGCAAACGGACACCGAGAATTGATCAGGATCTAAACAAACTATGAGTTTTCATGAATTAAATCAGCACAAATCAATGACATAAGGCCTCGAGACTTCAAACATTTTCACTTTATCAACACAGTCGGATCACCAGTCAGTAAACTGAGTGAAACGGCCAGAAGAAGCAGGTGCAGTCTGAACGGATGCCGTGGGTGTCCGTGGGGAATCCTTAAAAATGTGATCAATGTCCAAAAATCACATTTAAGTGTTACAAAACGTGTTTTTTTGCTTTCAGTCTTAATTTGTGAGTCTAGAATGACAGCAGGAGATACATAAGAAGTTCAGAGGTACCCTCTCCCCCTCACATTTAGCCTCTTTTTAAAAAGGATACTCCAAAGCTCTGAAGCACTTTGTTCATCGGAGTCAAAGAGACAACATTGCCGTAATATTGCAAAACACACTGAATTAATAGCTCAGCTGTGTAAAGTGCTTTGAGTAGAGCACTCAGGTGGAGTAGAAAAACGCTAAATTAGAATGAGTCCATTCAGAATATGAATTGAGATTATAAGTAGTACTTTTGAATGATCTCTAGTTTGCCGTGATTGCAGAAGGGTTGATGGCATTCAAAATACCCGCCCTGTGTTTAGCGGTTGAATGACTGTGCGGCTGCATCTGGATCCTTTTTACACCTATGAGTTTGCATTTCTGCGTTTCTTTTCATCCTCGCTGAACACTTTGTCCCCACTTTAGTGCAGATGAGGGCTGATAATGAGAGTTTTTACCCCAGACGCCCTTCCTGATGGGGATCTTTCACTGGTTGGGCAAATATGTAACCCACTACACTTGCAAACAAATGTTAAAAGTTACTCATAATAAAGTAAACTGTCACCTATTTTCTGTTAGTAATTAAACTTTAATAACAACTTTTTAAACTCCAGTTTGTATCTAGAAAATCTATATGTGTGGAAAAATATCTAAAGGACAAATCTTGCACCGTTTTAAACCTCCCTCTGGATATTTTGCCCTTCTTCACATCTGTCCCGTTTTCTTTATGTATTTTTTATGAATGGCGTTGGTGCATTTTTCTCACTTGTGTGGTAATGTCCCAGCCGTCCTCCAGGCTGAGCAGAACAGATGAGCCACTGTCCATAAGCTCCACCAGAAACAGCGCCAGCTGCAGGATCTTCTGAAGCTGCGGGAGGCCAACATATGTGCATGTGAACAAATATGCTAAACACAGACCCAACATTTATCCTCTCTGTGCATATACTGCCATGTTTGGTCTGCCAGTAGACTGCCTTCTTGTTTCTCACAGATAGCATTTGTCAACCGTGTGGAATATGTTCAATTTAAGGCCGCTGGGGGTCAATCAGATAAACAGCAAGATAAGGGGTCTCCTCCCACTGCATCGCTGTAAATCTGTTTCTCTTGGGAAAATGGCTTCAGAGAGGATTCACATAATTTATCCATTATGTGAATCTGATACACAGGATGAAGAGAAAGAGTGGACCGATGGGTCATTCTCACACGCTTTTAAGAGTCAGACTCCCGCGTTAGATCAGATGGTTTCTAGACCTGAATGCTGTCTGTTTGCAGATCATAAAAATGGCATGCTTTGTGTGTTTCATTACCTGCTGGATCCATTCGGAGTCTTCCAAGGCTTTGAGGAAGGAGTCCTCCGAGTCCGACGAGGTGGCGCTTGGAGCACAGGCCCTCAGCAGTTTTTTAAAAGCAGCTTTCACCTGCCGTGTGTCTGCAAAGTCCACTGGCACCAGCTCACAGTTCAGAGAGGAGTCCACTCGGAGGCCCTGCAGACAGAGGAATGTAAATTTCAACTAAGAGAAAAATACAACAGTGTGCGCAAAGTACAAAAAACAGATACAGCACGCCACTAAAAACGCTGCCTTTATATCAAAGTTAAAGGAAATAAAACGGCTCATTTCAGACCGTGGATGAACTGAGGTGCTGAGCGCAGCCCAGTGTGTAATAGATAAGAATTATAAAACTGCGAATCGTGCAAACTGCAGAAGCGCAAGATGTTTTTAGTCGACACGGCTCCTCGGCATGCTTCAACGGTGTGTGAAATATGTTTCTTGATGCGTGAATGAAAAATAGAGAAACAAACTGAACTGTGTGACGCACTCGTGCACTGTCCTGCACTGTGGTGGACTTCGCCTCGCATTTATAGACTTGCCTTTAACCTCTTGCATGCTGTAACTGTTAAAAGGAGGGGAGCAGTGCTGACGTCAGTGGCTTCTCCTGCAGATCAGAAGTCATTCTACTTGTGTCTTATGGATGAAAGAACAGCTAGCCAAGCAGAGATTGCAGACAAGGACACGGGTAGCTGCACACTCCACGGGCGAGAAGTCATTCCTGTTACAGACGCTCACCGTCTGATGACAAAATTTACGTCATTTGGACCCAAAAACAACACCAGCAGACTATCGGACGCCAAAACTATAACACACCTCTCAGAGGCTTTGTATTACAAGTTGTACTGGCACAGGTGAGTCTTTGTAATTGTAGGCTTTTGGTAAACTGATTGAGTCATCCCAGCAAAGGTACTATTTCACTGAATCAGCACACTTGGATTAAAAAAAGTGAAAACTGCATAAATGCATAAGATTAAGTGTTTCTGTGAGTTTAAACACAAACCGTTTCATCAGATGTGCTAGTTTTTGACTTTCTCCTTATAATTCCACATGAATTAAACCAACAATTATCCTTTGATACATCAAACTATTCCTGTGCAAGACAACCTGGCCTGAAAACTCCAGACAAACGGCAATGTTTTACAAATCCATTTTACAGCAAGTAGCATGAGCTAGAAAACCCGTGTCTTGATGCACGCTCAATAATCCAGGTAAGGAAAGTTAATCTGTTCATGTGAACGAAGCGTTTTCAGTGAGAGAAACTGTTCATCCACTCATCCAGGTGACTTCGGTGTGACTGCAGATCCCCCTTAGTCTTATAAACAGCACAGCCTCATTGTCAAAATCTCTGATCAACGGCCACGAATACTATTGACAGAGACTTGTGGCATCACAGGTGAAAGATGGTTCAGTGATGGTCTACGTCACTGAACCATCCATTAACTCCACCTCTACAGACTTTACAACATTTATGTTGCCTCAGAAGTGTTTAATTTAACTATATTTTGACTGCTGGGTCTCTGTTAAAAGTGGTGTTCTACTGGACTTCATTATACCCCTTTACACATCTACTACACCACCACCAATAAAACATAATTTAACACATATGACAGTGTAAGAAACATTATAGGTTTCATAAAAGAGGCCACTGAGTGCAAATATAAAACGATATACTACAACAACTCATAGCAAACATGTCCTCTCAGTCTCCGGCCGCTTTGTTTGCATTCTCACCCTTAGATGTGACTTTTCCCCGAAGATGTAAAGGGCTGCTTGATGTTTGAGGAGTTGAGCCTGCAGACTGTGGCTCCCTGCAGGGGGTGCCAGATCCTTCCCTGCTAGTCTGGCACCCACGTCGGCTGCCAGCGGATGCTGACCGAGTCTGCTGCTGGAGCGCAGGCTGGCCCACATGCCTGCAAACACACACACACGCGAACAGAAGTCACACACACACATGCATGAGCCGGCTAGTTCGAATGCCAGAGATGTACACATGCTGTCAAACAAACTAAGACCGAATGATGAACAGCGCATGACATGCGAGCTACGTTTACATGCACAGCAGTACAACGGCTATTATGTAAACACCTTCATTCCTTCAGTCCATGAACAAAGCGACTGCTCTGAGAGTCGGATGTGCTGGGATATTAGAAGCAGAAGTTGCTGGAATTTTTAGCAAGTCAACAAGTCTAGATGGTGTTTCTCTGAAAACAGCATGCAACGCCTTCCAAGCAGCATGAACCACTGCCAGAAGGACGTGATTTTTCACAATAATCACTTTCAGGCCTTTTTCAGTTGCACTTGCGGAGTTATCAAACCACAACTGTCAGCTGCTGTAGCCGGGTCAATTATACAAGAGCATAAATTGGTGAAGTTTCAGCGACGCCTCGATTCAGCACGTTTAAACCGACGGGCTTCGTAATTAAAGTTTACAATGAAAACCGAACACAAGCTGTCCGTTTTCTTTTCCTTCAGACAAGATCAACAATGTAATTGTTCCCACCTGACTGACATACCTGCTGACTGTTGGTTAGACCTTTTATGATTGAGAGACAAACAGGAAATCAAACCACGTCATCACCACTGCTGGGGTGGTCACTTCTGAAATGTAATAGTTTCCAGATAGTCTGCTTGGCAACTTTTTGAATCAAATTAGTGAAAAATAAAAGTTAATTTCTATTTGAATACCCATCTTAAAAATGTCTCCTCATTAAGCTGCAGTTAAATAAGCTTTGCCCAAAGTTAGAACAGTAATTCTAAATGATTATTTTTCCAGGCTGAAGATGAAACGTAATAAAAAGTACTGCTCTTGTCCTTGACGCGGCTAGCTCGTTTTGACTCTGGTCGCCCAGAACTACGAGCACAGATTTGACCAGCAGACAGAAGGTGATGGAAATCTTAAATCTTAGTAAATACTACTAAACATGAATGAATGAATACAGCCCAGATGTTCAGATGTAAACCCTGTAAACAGATTGTGCATTTTCATACGCAAGCAAGGGCCATTACAGTCTGAGCTCCACTGACAAAATGATTTTACTTTAATTAGATTTAGTTTATTTTATATGTTCGAAAATAACAAAATGAGCACAGAATAGGAAGCCCCAAAATATTGGCCACTGCTGCCGTTGGCGGTGGATTTCCAGGTGTTTGTAAGCAGGGATTGTCAAAATCACTTTAGATTGCGGGCCACATACTTCGATCTAAAGTGGGTCAGACCTGTGAAATTCTCCTTCCTTTCAGTGTAAAGATGTTTAACTACGCATTTAATCCCTGAGGTATCTTAATGTGAGATAAAAGAACTGCAAGTTCAACACTACGTCTAAGAGTTATGAAGAAATGCTGCTGTAGAAAACGAGCGCTTATTTATTTACTAAGAAGTAATTGTGCGAAATTACAGAAAAACTTCTGGTAGGTCCCAGAAAGCCCTCTTAATTATTAAACAGAAACTTTTTGTTAATTCACAGAAAATGCCCTCTTTTAAAAAAATGTGGGCCTATTGTGACAAAAACGAAATGATATTTCTGTATCAGATAGCGACAGGGTCTTTTCTGTCATTTAATTTTAATGTAATTTTTCAAAACCATTGAATGGGCTGGATTGGATTTTTAATCCGGACCTTATGTTTGACACCCCTGCTGTATGATGTTGTGCTCAAATTTGGAGAGAAAAGCATAAAAACCATCATTAACTCCATATTTATTCTATATAAGCGCACTTTATTCCAATTAAAACTACACATAACTAGTTGCTCACACACCACTTGTCTAAACATGCAAAATATCTAAGAATTGTCATCTCAGATCTTTACTCGTCAACTAAATCCTACTCCTTTGAGTCAGGCTTACAGAATACTCAAGCTGTCTTTATTACACTGCAGGATCGCAGGGGCCTCATTTTGTGTGATTCACGATTTGTTGTGCCATAACAAACAGCTCACCCCCCCCAGCCTTAACTTGCCGCTGACTGACCACAGTTAGTCCTGCTGAGCCAACACATTAACAATGGAAAAAACCACATTAGAGCCACCACTTCGGTTTGTGAAAAACCACAGCTCCCAGAGGAGTGCCCACAAAGTCAGTGAAGATTAGCACTGCGTCCCAGAAGGTCTTTGTGAGGCATTTGCAGCACAGTGCACTGTGACCCTCGGCGCGGTTAGTGAGCATTTGCGTAGGTTAGGAGTGTTAAAGAAGACGAGAGGTGCTGTTATGAGTGCTGGCAGAGGAGAGAAGGAACAATATCACTATACCTTGATTGGGGATTTTCTCCTTACTGGCAGGCTTTTGGTTTGAGTGAGTGAACAGTTTATCTCTGTACTCAAGCACTGGGTGGATGTTTTGTCGAGGAGACAGGGCGAGGGGGTATGGAAAACACAAATCACGTCAACATCAAATGAACCAACACGACCACCAACCCTACCAAAGATTTCAGATTACAGACTAAAACATGCAAATGAGGATCGGCTATTATTTATTCCGAATGATCGAGTGAATGATGGTTGCATGCATGAATAAGATTGTTTGTGGTTTGGTTATAAATGATGGCGTGAAGACAAAAGGCTCGTATTTAAGCTTGTTTTTTGGGGCTTTTGCAGATAACACATGCAAATAAAACAGTAATTAAATTCACATGAAGTTCAAGGCACAGTTTTGCATGGCAAATCCTCTGGATCTTAAGAGAAGACGTTACATAGCGATGGGTTAAGTAAAACCCTGTGTCATCCTTTTAGGGCATTTACAAAAAAAAAAGAAAAAAAAAGATGACTCACAGTTTCAGCGACGCCTTAAAATATTTGACCTTCATCTGACTAACACGTCGGACACTTTGTTTCCAAGAAATCACATTCCAGTTCGAGCACTCATCGCGATGTGTCAGCTTTGACGGTACATTAAGCTTTTATTTGATAAGTTACAATAATGCTAACGTGGCAAGAAATACGGGTCACAGTTAATGCAGTTAATGTAGCCCCAAGTTTCTCTTATGAGATATAAATCCTTAAATTTCACATAATTATATTTCTTGAAGTTGAAATTGGATGCACGTTTATAGCTATAAGGTACAGATGGCCCCAAAGATAACCAGCAAATAGCTGCTTGATGCTTTCAGTCTGGGGAGTAATGCTTCAGAGGTTACCCAACACTCATAATGTACGCTGTAATCACAACTCCTTAAAGTATGGTGTGTCTGAAGAGATGCAGAAAGCACAAATCCCTGTTTGCTCACTTTCTTTCAAATAACTATGTAATTGTAACAGTTCTGGTGTTTCATATTTCACCAGGCAGCAAGGACGCACATGAAGTGCTGAGCAGGAAACAGAGAAAACCACTCACCTCCTCGAGTAAAGCTGTTTGAGAATGGGATGTCTAAATGGACAGGAGCCATCTTTGGCATCCTGGATATTCTCCTTTCACTGCCTGGAAAACATTCACACAGCACACAGGTGTCCATTACAAACACACGGAGTAAACAGTGAGACACGAGTGAGATCTAAGAAACTAAATCAAATTTGATTTTAGGATCACTCATTGTAGCAACTTTTGATCAGACTTAAATCCCAGTTTTCCCATTAAGAACCATCAATGTGACCCGGGTTATTTAAACACATGAAAATTCAGTTAAATCGTAAGCATGCACAGGATTTGTGCTTGTGTGTGTGTGTGCGTGTGTGTGTATAGAGTTTATTCAGGATACAGGCAGAAGGAGGTGAAGTCAGAGGAGATGGATTGTGTGGTCAGTGACCTCAGGCTGTCCTTTGATTCTTACACAACCTTTCATTGTACAAAATTTCCTTCTTAATTTCAATAAATATCACACTCTGTAATGCTCCCATACAGTCACTCTCCCCTATTGCACTCATACACACACAAAGATAAGGTGGTAAAAAAATAACTGCTGACCAGAGCGAACACAGAAAGGAAGAGAATGACTACCTGAGAAAAAAAACACACAGAGCCGCAGAAAACTAAAATAACTTTGTGGAGTGCAAGTCTGCAGTTTTTCTGAAGACGTGAACTCTGCATGGCCTCTTGTCCCTTTTGAAACGAACTTGTTCCCCCCGCCCCAAGAAAAAAAAATTGTAGTACAATTATGGTCAGTGTAACGGAGCAATAAACGCTGTAAAGCGGCATACTGTAAAGTTGTCTGATATAAGGTAGCAACCAATTTTTGCAAGTTGGATTTACTGGAGATTTACACGACTTGATGGTGGAGGTCAGCCACAACCCGAGTAAAAGGTTGTGCTCTTTCTCATGCCCTACAGTTTGACCAACAGCCTTTAACGTTCACTGATAACACTGATGGCAGCCGTCCATTTATTGTACATGTCCTCATTTCAGGCACTCGGCACAGATCATGGGTGTGCCTTTGTGGGAAAATGGAATGAGAGAGACGTCGTCGGTGTTTGACTTACGACGAAGATTTAAGGCTCAGAAATCAAAAGAACAGAAGCATTTTGTCTCCACTAAGTCAGAGACTGAAACAGGAAAAGGAGTCAGATTCTCACATCACTGAGAATACTGAGAGAAGTTTGAAAAAGCCTCGCTGTTGCCAATCTTAAAATTGTGAAACCACAGGAATGTTCGGCCTAAAAGTTGGAACCAGTGAGTCCGTGGTGATGAAAGGAGCTACCTCAAAAAAATGTAAAGATAGTTCTCAGATAGAGTTCACAGATTATAGCTACCACTAATTTCTTCCCATGGAAATGGTCAATATACTATTCTTTGGTTCTAAAATTGATGAAAATGTGGGCTGAAAAATACATTAAGAATAAAACATGCAAACCACAGCATAACTGGGACTGGGTCTACCATCAGCACAGTGGACAGAAAGTAGGAGATGCATTTTAACAAATACCAACACGAATCATTATGAACCTTTATGGTGTTTGTGAGACAAAATATACAGTGAACATTACAATCTTCTTGAAGTGTACCTGGCGAGAGGCCTATCAGGGAGCGGTTGGTCAGGGTGTTGTTTCCATTCATTTTAAAGTAGATCGGGATGGAGTCCAGAATAGCCTGCAGGTACTTCTCCTGTTCAAGACTACTGGATGAATCTGAGGATGAGGCAGGGGCTAAAAAGAGAAAAAAAGTGAATGACTTCTATAATAAAAGCTGTTTGAATAACAGACTTTGTGATAAGTTTTATAAGGAAGATTTATATGAACATTAAAAAAAATTTTTTTTCCACTAGTTGCTTCATCAGAAAACCTGTAATCATTTACAAACAGAACATCTGTGCCTGTCAGCACGTAAGCACACCTGTTGAGGACGGGTTCTGCGACTTGAACAGCCCCACTACACTCTTGCCATGAAAGCCTCCTGAGCGGAGCAGAACGGCTTTGGTGCGCGGGTGTTTCCAGCACACAACAGGCAGACGGTTGTGTCTGAAGCAACGGGCTACTTTGTGTAAACCGCTGTCCTGTACAGCCTGAGGAACAACCAGCAGTCCCGGGTAGCTGTCACAGAGAGAGAAAGTGTTAACATCTGTCTAACATCGGTGAGCTGCTGCAAAGCCACACAAATATGACCGCAATTAAAAAGCCTCCTGCAGAAGTTTGTGTTTTTGCACACAGATAAGAACAATAATTCAGTCAAACATCCCCTCCGCAGGCCTTTTGAGATTCTCAGGCTTGCCTACTTATGAAATCGGTGACATCAGCACATGTAGGGTAAATAAGACAACCTCTAGGCGAGAGGCGGTGTACCTGCGGCACAGCGAGTAGAGTCTGTTCACGGCCGTGATCCTGAACTGCTCGCCGGACTTGGAGCGGGACGAGTTGGCGGTGATGGTGCCCATTCCCAGACGCTGGTAGTCACGGAAGCACGACTGCTCCACAAGCTGCTCCATGGTGGACTTCTCCGAAGCTCTCAAAGTGCTGCTGGGTGGCGGCTCACCATCGTCCGATACTACAACACAAACAGCATTTTCTTCAGTTTGTTTTTCCCCCCTTTCCCATTCTTCCACGTCCAAAAGTCACCACATTAAAATATGTCGCTTCTCACTTGAAATATCGTCATCTTCATGCCAGGTCATTCTGCTGCCTCTGTCATTCTTCTTCAGCGAGGGCTGGCTACCTCGGCCCATGGTGATCTTTCCAGCCCTCTTTGCTCCCTTGACAATCGTCTTTGACAGTGTTCTGCGAGGAGTACAGAGCAGAAATGATTTACTGTGGCATCAAGACCCACTCATAACAATATCTCAGATAACCATGTGTGAGACTGTGTGATTCATGCACGGAAACAACGCTCGGTGAGCTGGCACGCACTACAAACCTGAACCCAGTGTTTCTCTCTTTTTGCTTTGGAAGGATTAGCTGAGGTGCTGTTTGTCCTGCAGCAAATGCAAAGGAGCTGAAGATGGACTGTGGGTAGCGGATTCTCTGCAGGTGCTTCCTGAAGATCTCCACCATCTCTGAGCTCACCTCCTCATCAAAAGCCACTTTAATCAGCTGCAAAAGACAGTTGGTTAAACAGACTGCTTAATCACACAAGCAACGATTCAAATACAGCATTTCAAGTGCAAACTGCAACGGTGAAAAATGAAGCAAAAAATGCTGCTTTATCATTTATGTTTACTCCAACAAGGACCTCAATTTACAAGAAGAACTTCAGGTTGTATTAAAAAAAAGAGGTAAAACGAGCAACTGAGACCATAAACTCACGAGGAAAGAGTGACAATGACACTAATCTGACCTAAGTTCAGTCAGTGCACTTAACCTCTAGACCATGTTTGTGCTGTTTGTGCCTTTGGGGCCATTTTAAATACATAATCTTACACATAATACGGACTGCTGTGTGTTTACTTGAACTAAGAATCCACCCCAGAAGTTGTGCTTTAGTTTTGGTGAATAAAATTTTATTATTTAGCACTAATTAACTGTAATTGCACTTTGATAACCAAGCTACGGAGAGTTATTTAACTTCTCATACATATCTGGTGACTTCTGGCTCCAACACAGAACAAAATGCCAAAAGACCAAAAATGCATGCCACCACAAACCAATCAATGGATGATGTCACAGTGTTTTTTATACGGTGGGGCATCGTGACGCACTTCGGCAAGTTGATTTAAGAGATTTGCTCATCTGTACCAATCTGCCCACATATGGTTTCTGCACAGACACGTACACGCACAGAACAGCACAATAAAAACTGCAGAGATGGCCACACAACTCAAGTGACCCGCACTCACTTCCATCATCCCTGGCAGTAAAAAGACAGGAATGAGCCATAAAATTTTTACAACGGTACATCCAAAGAGTAAAAACACATGCTTGGCTGAAAATTATAATGATGTGCCACACCGAATGTTACGGTGTAATTAGTTGTCCAATCTTTTAGTTTGTGATGTGCTTCTTTTTTTTTTAGAATCTTTTGCAGCTCACCGAGTAACGAACGAGATCCAGTTCATAAAATAATGTGAAATAATATTTGAGTACCACATATTAAGCTTCAGGCTTCATCCTCTCCCAACCAAGCAATTGAACATCGTGTATTCATGCTAATTTGAGAGAAGCGTGCTTCAGTGTCTACCTGAAACGTTGCAGAGCGGAGCTGCAGGCCTTCCTGCATGTTCTGCTGCAGCTGGTTCTGGATGCTGATCTTCTTCTCTTTGGTCAGAGTGGACACTGGGAAAGCTCTGATCACTGCCTGCTCCCCCACTGCATACAAACACACCAGCATCTTGTTATTATACATACAACCCCAATACTGCATGCCCATGATGTTCAGTCCCTCAGGTGCATTAATGCCGATGGCAGCTAACATATCTGGACAGGTGCCATCCGTGCTGAAAGGTATATACAGGTTTTAGAGCAACATATGCTCCGATCCAGAGTACATATTTTTCAGGGAACACTAAACTGCTTCTATTACAAAAACATGGCTTCATGGTAAAAGACGTGTGTGCTGAACTGGCTTGCCTGCAGTCCAGACCTTTCACCAAGTGAAAACATTTGGTGCATCATCAAATGAAAGAAGACAAAGAAGACCCAGGACTGCTGAGCAGCTAGAAGGTTATATCAGACAACAATGGGACAACATTCCTCTTCCAAAAGTTCAGGAGCTGCTCTCCTCAGTTCCCAGACATTTATGGATTCAATTAGATTCAGTTCAGTTTTATTTATATACCAATGAATCACCACAACAGTTGCCTCAATGCTCTGTGGTTAAAAGAAGAGTGGATGCTACACAGTGATTTCTTGAGACATGTTGCTGCCATCAAATTCAGATTCAGTCTTTTTAAACATTTGATGTTTTTTTATGTTCTGTTGTGATTAAAATACGAGATTAAGAAATTTGTAAATCACTGCATTCTGCTTACATTTTAAACAGCGTCTCAACTCATCAGGATTTGGGTTAGTATCCGATGCCCCTTACTGACAAAACAGACTTTTGCTTTTTTAGTTTAACACTGAAAATTAGCCAATAAAAACAAAACATATGAGTATTTTTCCATTTTATTGAGACTGTTTTTGTACTCACCCAGTGGATCATGTGGGATGCCTTTAAAGATGACGCGGTACGTGGTGAGAAACAGAGCTCCCTCTGCTGGCAAGATGTGCGGGCCCCCAAGGAGGCCCCCTGTGGCCTCCTCCCTGCCATTGGGGTCCAGAAGCACCCGCAGCCCCTCCGCAACCAACTCTTCTCCAGGAAGCAGCGCTGGACGCAGAATCTTAGGCTGAAAGGTAAAAGCATAATAACCCATCACGTCTACAAACACATGCGAGATCCAATTTAGACATTTTTCATTGACAACAAGGTGCTCAAAATTAAGCGCATGTGCGTCACTGAAATCAATTTGTCTTCATAATGTCAAATCACAGCACCGCATGAATTTCTTGGACAAACTTAAGCTACGCACAAACGTCATCATTGAATAAAAAAGAAAAAACACCCCACACATCTTGCAAGCACACTAGTCATCAAACGGCGTTCAGAAATTAAACATCCAACAAAAACAAATTCCTACTCTCTGCGGAGGCCAATTTACCATTTCTACTCTCCTGAAAAACTCATGATCTACTTTTTAAGTGAAAATGTTTCTGTTTTATGCAGCTCACTGAACCGAGTAAGGACTGGTTTTCACTTTATGTCCTCAACATCTGGAAACTGACTGATGTTCTATAGGTGAAAAAAAGTGCATCACAACAGACCTTTGTAATCATATAATTCAAAAAGCAGCTGATACACAGTACATTCTGTTCCCTCTTTTAATCATTTTGCAATAAAAAACAACAACAATAAAAAGGTGCACTAATGTTACGTTGGAACACATACTTGTATAAGCGGCGTCTTTTAACAGTAAATACCTTACATTTTTGTGCGAATGCTGATTCAGCTGCAATGGCTGAAATTAGTTTCGGTTTAAACTCGCTTTCCCAGAGACGCATGCGACTGACTCATGTCTTTGTTTCGCAATTTGCTTGATAATTAACTGGCTGCCGAGTATCTACTAAAGCAGTATCTACTATACAGTGGGGCAAAAAAGTATTTAGTCAGCCACCGATTGTGCAAGTTCCCCCACTTAAAATGATGACAGAGGTCAGTAATTTGCACCAGAGGTACACTTCAACTGTGAGAGACAGAATGTGAAAAAAAAATCTATGAATTCACATGGTAGGATTTGTAAAGAATTTATTCGTAAATCAGGGTGGAAAATAAGTATTTGGTCACCTCAAACAAGGAAAATCTCTGGCTCTCACAGACCTGTAACGTCTTCTGTAAGAAGCTTTTCTGTCCCCCACTCGTTACCTGTATGAATGGCACCTGTTTGAACTCATCATCTGTATAAAAGACACCTGTCCACAGCCTCAAACAGTCAGACTCCAAACTCCGCCATGGCCAAGACCAAAGAGCTTTCGAAGGACACCAGGAAAAGTATTGTAGACCTGCACCATACTGGGAAGAGTGAATCTACAATAGGCAAGCAGCTTGGTGTGAAAAAATCAACTGTGGGAGCAATCATCAGAAAATGGAAGACATACAAGACCACTGATAATCTCCCTCGATCTGGGGCTCCACGCAAGATCTCATCCCGTGGGGTCAAAATGATCATGACAACGGTGAGCAAAGATCCCAGAACCACACGGGGGGACCTGGTGAATGACCTGCAGAGAGCTGGGACCAAAGTAACAAAGGTCACCATCAGTAACACACTACAACGGCAGGGAATCAAATCCCGCAGTGCCAGATGTGTCCCGCTGCTGAAGCCAGTGCATGTCCAGGCCCGTCTGAAGTTTGCCAGAGAGCACATGGATGATACAGCAGAGGATTGGGAGAATGTCATGTGGTCAGATGAAACCAAAGTAGAACTTTTTGGTATAAACTCAACTCGTCGTGTTTGGAGGAAGAAGAATACTGAGTTGCATCCCAAGAACACCATACCTACTGTGAAGCATGGGGGTGGAAACATCATGCTATGGGGCTGTTTTTCTGCCAAGGGGACAGGACGACTGATCCGTGTTAAGGACAGAATGAATGGGGCCATGTATCGTGAGATTTTGAGCCAAAACCTCCTTCCATCAGTGAGAACTTTGAACATGAAACGAGGCTGGGTCTTCCAACATGACAATGATCCAAAACACACCGCCCGGGCAACAAAGGAGTGGCTCCGTAAGAAGCATTTGAAAGTCCTGGAGTGGCCTAGCCAGTCTCCAGACCTCAACCCCATAGAAAATCTGTGGCGGGAGTTGAAAGTCCGTGTTGCTCGGCGACAGCCCCAAAACATCACTGCTCTCGAGAAGATCTGCATGGAGGAATGGGCCAAAATACCAGCTACTGTGTGTGCAAACCTGGTAAAGACCTATAGTAAACGTTTGACCTCTGTTATTGCCAACAAAGGTTATGTTACAAAGTATTGAGTTGTATTTTTGTTATTGACCAAATACTTATTTTCCACCCTGATTTACGAATAAATTCTTTACAAATCCTACCATGTGAATTCATGGATTTTTTTTTTCACATTCTGTCTCTCACAGTTGAAGTGTACCTCTGGTGCAAATTACTGACCTCTGTCATCATTTTAGGTGGGGGAACTTGCACAATCGGTGGCTGACTAAATACTTTTTTCCCCCACTGTAAGTCAACAGTCAGGTCTGCACCCTGCGCTGCTTCGGCTCCTTCTGGCCTCCACAGTCAGCAGAAACACTCAGTTGTTCCATTGTCACAAATGTGCACGAGGAGGGACGTTAGATCATTCACAACATTTCCCATTAAGGCCACAGCTGACCTGTGGGAACGAAGCTCCAGCCAGGAGATAATAGCTTCTTGTCCTCGAATGAACAGCGAGACCAAGAAGAAAGTCCCTCTGCACCTCATTACTGCTGCGAGCTCGGCTGCTTATTGTTGCTGCACCTTAAAAGCATGCACTGCTTTCCTTCTTTAGGGTTATTGCTGCCATTACTACTATTCAGACTTGTCACAAAGCCAGAGTCGGTGTTGTTTACACACTTTCAGCATGTTTTGGCATGATGCTCGCAGCCCAAGATGGAAGCCTTATCCGACACATAAACATGTGAGTAGCTAACCAAAAGCTGCAGCAGACAGACAGCTCTCCGCTGTGTCCAGGTTGCTCCCTAAGCAGCATTGGCATAATGTTTTAATGCATGTATAATTGTGTGATTTATCAAAAGCTGGCAGGCGTGTGGTAGAGCGAGGTCCAAAAGACTAAGTGGTAAAATATGAAAGCGTGATGATATCTGGAAAACACTGGATGACATTAGCTGGATGCAGAGTTGCAGCAAACCAGACCAAACTGAGCACGTGGACTAAACTAAGAGACATGAGTAAAAGTCTTCATTAAGTCAACAGTGCAGAAGAATACAGTGTTTAAAATTAGTCTGTGGTTGTCTGTGTTAGCTCTGCACAGACTGAAGACCTTTCATCCTGTTTCAGCTATAGCATGCTCCCCTCTGTAACCCCGATTTAGATAAGCGGAGGAGGACAATGGACTGGATGGATGGAAGCATTATGTCAAGTAATCCAGATTTATTTTTCTCAGTTATCAATAAAGCATAGAGTATATATATAAAATATAACCATCGCTACAGTAAATGGTAAATGGACTGATTCTCTCACCCATTCACACAAGCACTTTCTTCTATGCTTTTAAGCGCTTTCTAGCTAACATTCACGCACATTCATACCCTGATGGATGCATCGGAAAGCAACATGGGGTTAGTATCTTGCTCAAGGATATTTGGCATGCAGAGCGGGGGAGCCAGGGATCAAACCACCAACCTTCCGATCAGTAGATGACCTCCTCTACCTCCTGAGCTACAGCCATAGTGACGTCAGCTATTAACCATGGCGGGGCAGAGCTCACTAAGAAACCAGACACGCCATCAGGAAAGTGTTTACTGAGGTCTTAAACAAGTAGCAGTCGATAGACTTTTGTACAATTTGATTTTATTTTGCAATCAAAAGATTCACCCCCTGCTGGCCAGTGGTGAAACTGCAGGATTTAAGGAAGGCTATACCCATCTTTTAAATACAGTCTATGACATAGAACCAGATGCCTCAGATGTGATCTGCTTTTTCATATTTGCCTGTTCAACGAGTTCTTTTGGAATATAACTTTTAGCTTGCGCCTGTTGTTAGATGATAAGTATGTGATGAAAACTTAAATTAACAAACTATGAAAGCGAATTTTTAAGTGTGTTACCAGTGGACTCCTCACCCATTTGTAGTAACTTGCAATAATATGGGTCAAGTTCTCTATAGGTTATTATTATAAATGGAATGAAATGGATCTAAAAAAAAGGTCTGCCCCAATTGATCTAAGGCTTGGCTATTAGACAGATGACTCTAGGCTTTCTCCTGGAAACTACTTGATCAGTTTTCCCCCCTAATTGTACTGTCATTAACTTTGAATGTGCTAACTAAGGCCTGCACAGTGTGAGCTGTAGCTCTTGGGTCTTTTGCACTCTCTCTGAGCATTGCTTTGTCTGAATCAACTGCTGATGATCAATTAATCAAGTGCATTTGATTAGCAGCATCTGGCTGCTGTTTACCCTCCTAATTCCTATGGAGGCAGTAAAAGTGTATTTAGTTTTAATCATTTGAAGACTTTTTCATGTGAATGTAGCTGCATAAATACTGTATATACAGCTGCTGGGTCTATGTAGCATAGAGTCCCAGCAGCTTAGTGAGAAACAGCACTCACCTTCTGAATAGGAGGTAACCTCCTGCTCTCGCGGTGAACCGCCTCCAGCGCCTCAATCTGCATAGCTACAATGCCTGTAGGTCAGAAGCTGGGGTCAGTTACCATGTGTACACACACACACACACACACACACACACACGCATGTGTGTGCTTTCTATCAGGATGTGTATTTACAGGTTTTGACATGCCAGGAGTTTAATGAGCTCACAGGCCTCTGTTGCTGTTGGCCTGAGCTGAGAAAACACAAATCGAAGGTTTTACTCTGAATACAGCTGAGGGAATCAGGGTTGTGACAGAGAGTGAATAAATACAGTTAGTGCTGTACCTGGGATCATGCTGTGCAGGCTCTTAATGTGCTCCTGTGTCACGCCGCTCTCTGTGCACACCTTATCGATGAAGCGGGCCACAAACCGAACCACAGAGTTGGCGACGTCGCTGTTTTCCGAGTCCTCAAACCCACTTTCAGTATCAAAGCTCTCTGCCACACTGCCAGCAATGCTGCAAACACACACGATGACACAATGAAAATGAGAAAGGTCAAGCCACCATGCCCAGGAGGAGATCTGATCCTAGATGTGAGAGTTGTGTGCTGACAGACATGGATTTAAACATGCACTGTGCTAAAGAGCAGTGAAGGTGAGAGTGATTTGCAGCCTGGCATGAGCTGAGTGCTGATGCCTGGATCGCTGGCTCAGACTCTATTATCCAAGGAGAATGTTTCACATGAGAAACTGATGCAACTTTCCTTTTGGATGCACAAATACTAAGTGATGAAATCCAAATGTCCTCTGTGGGAAGCAAACATGTCTGGGGTGAAAGCAAAAGAAATTGAAAGAACTTTTCCACATAAATACATTCTTGGCTGCAGCTTTTCTCTCATCTTATTATAAATAGAAACAAAACACATTATAAAATAGCGACATTGTGTTCTTGTGCAATTAGGAACAAAATATAAAAAACTGCAAAAAGCTACATCCTCCTGACCTTCAGTTAAACAAGAAATGACAACAAGAAAATCTACATGAATACCCTTCGGTTTTCAGGGCAAGACATTTAAGGAGGGGATCTTCCCCTGTTTAATTGTCTCCACAGTTGGTATAGAACATAGGAAATCACTCCCACTCTTAATTTGTTTGGTTTGGGTGAGTACAGCGTAGCTCCAGTATAAGACAACCTGATGGTTTTAAAGTTTCCAGCAGAAGTAAATGAGCCGCACACTTGTTTCGTGCAGTAGCGATGTGAGCCCACAGGATGGATGTGGTCCGGAAACAGAAGGGGAGCTGCGATCCATTTGGCTAAATAGGAAGGTATCATGTAGACCGCAAGCTCTGCCACATCCACCCACATGCTTATCATCACCTTATTAAGAGAAGCACAGATACTCCCAAATCATGAAACCCAACATGGAAGTTTCCTTCCAGATAAGACTAATCGCTCTACCTTGCAAATGCAGAACAAGCCAAAAAACATTAAAAAGGTTGCAGTCGGGTTTAAGATGTTAAACCGCTCTCCTGACCTGTTTGTCACAATGCTGTTACTGCCGCTCTCCCAGTCAGTTGCAGGGGTGTTGCGCAGCAGCTTGTTCTTGCTGCTGTCCAAAGGCACCAGCAGGTAAACCATGAGGCTCGCGTAGTGGATGGCCTGGCTGAACACGGTGCTCTCCTCGTTCTTCACGAGCTCCTGCTGCTTGTCTTTGCTCAGACTGGGCCATAAACGCAGCTGCTCTGCTGCTAGGTCCATGGCTGTCTGCTCTTCATCTCGGTCCGCTGCAGGCACGGCACCGGCATCCTAAAGGAGGTAGAAGCAGAAAATAAACATCTTAACAGCCTGCTCAAAAACTTGTTTTGACATTCATACTGTCTTTGAATGTAACTTTGCTAAAGAAGCCAAATGTCATGGTTTGTTGAGCTACTTAAAACCAAGATTGCTTTGAAAAGCATTATTTTGCATTTATATTCGGATATTTGCTTGAAAACTACATATTAGTAATAAATTATAATAAAATTATTTTCTCACTCTGATTTTTAGTTTAATAGACTTAAAATTGTTACAAAATGTGCAACAGTCCCTCCTATCCCTGTTTTACCTTTAACGTGGCGGTGACGCCCCCCTTTTCCTCCGGGGTGTTAAGATAAAGGGCTCGGATCTGGCTCTGTACTTCGCTGTAGAAAGTGGCTTCCCAGAACTGCTGGTTGGTCCAGATGGGATGGTCCTGTATGCAGGTGTAGGCAAACTGGTTCACTCCCGGAGCCAACTTCTACAAGGCAAAACGGAGATCACACAGTGAGGACAATGTGGACAAAAAAAGAGAAAAGAAGCAAGATTACACAGCAGGCTGTTTGGTGGTTAGTTTTCTATGTGGGGCTGATTTTTCACTGGATTTGTGACCGAACCTGCATGTTTGTGTAGACACGCGATCTTGTGTAGAAAGAGAAAAGAGCCCTCGTGAATTTAAATCTTGGGGGTTATTAAATGACTGACTGATGGAGTAAAAACATAAAAAACAACCTAAAACAAACAAAAAAAGGATAGAAAAAAAAAGTTTATGTCAGCTCCGACAGTAAAAGACTCACCAGATGTTTGACTGTCGGGCTTAAAAACAACGAATGACAGTCTCATTGTTTACAATTAAATATATGTTAGGACAGCAACTGCATTTCCTGTTTTCATAAAATTGAATTCATGTATCAACTAAAAACCTGACAAAGTCAATCAAATCCTTTTTCACCCCCCGTGAGGACAAACACACTGGAGCATGTGGCTCCACAGCCAAACAAAGGCACACAACTTCATTTTAAATTCTGATGGAAATCAAAGCGGGGACGCAAATCATCTGCGGTACTCGGCAAAAGTCTTGAATCAACCCTAAAGAGGCAGACTTTCTTGGAATTTGTAAAGTGCTCTTGAGCAATAGTTCCCCAGCTTTCTGAAAAGCTATCAAAACTTTTCTTTGGACACTGGCTGCTTTTTCAGTATTTTTCAGAAGAATTGAAGAACACCTTCAATTTTCAATCGAACAATGATTCCAAACACACAGACAATGGTGTAAAAGCAAACCTAGATAGAAATAAACGCTCAAGTGAACACCATCAGTCATGGTGTGGTCTCCCCAGAATGGAGATCTCATCATTACCGCAGCAGTGAGGGATCATTTTGAGAGAGAATGGAATTTAAAAAAGGCAGCAAACATCCAAAGAAGAGCTTTAAATGTCTTTCAATAAATCTGGCGATGTATTCCTGAAGGCCACTACTAAAGAAATTACAAAAAAAGTTTACCTAAGAGTTCAGGCTGTGTTCAAGCATAAAGCTGGTGATTCTTTCGTGCTTGTTAGAACTGTACAGACTCTGTTTTTGCCTGATTTACTGTTTTTTCAAAGTATGTTTAAACAGGTTTCAATAAATCATTATAATTTTGTGTGGTTCAAGACTTCTTACTGCATAAACACAATTATCAAGCCATGAAAATACACATTGGACTCAGGTCTAGAGCCTAAACGTTTCTCTTTTTGTTCTCCTGAAGATAAATACAAACGCTCCCCGAGCCTGAGCTAAAATATCCTGCATGCATTATTGGAGATATAACTTCTTAAACAGATAACAACTCCTACTGATGAAGCAGCACACGTTCTTGTGCCTACACTAGTGAAAAACAGTGTTGTTGTTTTTCACTAGTGTAGCCCAAGCAGTGAATCACCTGCTGCTTACAAAAACAGATTCTGAACATACTGTACCGTCCTCAGCACAAGACATGAACGTTGCTGCACACTGTACTGTAATAACACATGTTTAACCACGCTGGAAGTGGTGGGGAAGCAAAAAAATAAATCAATCACGCCACGAACAACACGATCCAAATACAAGCACGGCGTGCCATTAAATTATCATCACAAACCAACCGCCCACAACCGTCCACCTCCCTTCAAAGTCTGACAGCCATATGTAAGGCTGAAGGCTTTTATTAGATTAGCTTCTGAACCCTCCCCCTGAGCCGGACACAACACGGTGGTTTCTATTATCACTTTATAGTTTGCCTTTGAAGGATGAGAACTTTGGAGGTGGGGGTTACTGTAATTATAACAGACAGAACCAAAACAGTTTTATTCCCAGTGAAATGGGCCAGAAGCCAGAAGCCAGGAGAGCTGGGAGCTAATGCCCGCAGCTGCAAGCACATAGCACTGATAACGCAAGTCTTTCTGGAGCTGTGTCTTGTTAGCGGTTTATGGGTGTTAACAGGTCAGCGGTTTTTCTTCATAATTCAGACAAATGTGTTTTTCCGCCTTAATAACACATGTAATTGAAGAAGAGCTGGCAGATATGTCTTACTGTTTAAAAAATGTGTAGGTTAAACCTCTTGAAAGAAAGAATCATTCTGACATGTTGACACACAACCGAAGCCGAGCCCTCCTCCGCTCGTCTAATATTAGATTACCCAAATGAAACCGCTTTTTTGGGAAACATGACTCTGCTGAGCGCAGCAGATTTTCATGAGTTTTCAAGGTGTTTAAAATAAGAAGCAATAACATCCTGCTGGCTGATGACAGAGGCCAAGACAGATTCAAATGATCACAATTTAGAACAAGAATGTGAAATAACAGTGTAGGTTACTAAAGGTCAGCTGTTGTTGTTGTAGCTTTTTACCCTTTATTTAATGTTTTAGGTGCATCATTTTACATTGACTCAAACCATGAATACTGCAGTTATATAGTGCAGCTCTGCAGTGGTAGTGCAGATCCCGCACTGGTTGGGGCATTTCTTTGTGTCTCCACAGGTACCTTCAGCCCCACAGATTAAAGAGGCAGGATATACCATGCAATGAAAGAACTGATATGATATTAAGATATACACTCACTGACCACGTCATTCCACCTGTTCAACTGCTGTTAACTCAAATATCTAAATTAGTCAATCTCATGGCATAAAAATAAACACTGAGGCCTGTAGGCATGGTCAAGACGACATGCTGAGGTTCAGATGGAGGATCAGAAATGGGCACAAAGGTGAATTAAATGACTTTGCTGAACTGCTGATGAACTGAGAATTTCCCACACAACTATCACTAGTGTTTACTAGTAAATGTCTGGAGTCAGTCTGCCAACTTGAGGTCAGACTGCCTCGAGCTGACAGAAACACAAGAGTAACGTCAAGTAATTCACCTGTTAAAACTAAGGTAAGAGCATCTCTGAATGAACAACAAGCAGACGGGCAACAGAAGTATAAAACCAATGCACCATCATCACCTAAGAACGGGAAACTGAGGCTACCAAAACAGAAGATTGATGTCTGATGAGACTTAATTTCTGCTGGTACATGGCATGTTATTCAGTTCAATTCAATTCAGTTTTATTTATACAGTCCCAAATCACAACAGCAGTCACCTCACGGCGCTTTATATTGTAAGGTAGACCCTACAATAATACATACGGAGAAAAACCCAACAGTCATATCACCCCCTATGAACAAGCGCTTTGGCGACAGTGGGAAGGAAAAACGCTCTTTTAACAGGAAGAAACTTCCGGCAGAACCAGGCTTGTTTATGGACGTAAACAATGGTTTAAGGCTGCTGCTGGTGTCATGTTGTCAGGTATATTTTCTTGCCACACTTATCCATCCCTTTATGACCACAGCGTACCATCTTGTGATGCCACAAAGTTCAAATGATCTCAAACTAATTTCCTGAACATGACACTGTACTCCAATAGAGTGACTTTGGACTGGGGTGGAACAGGAGATTCACATCATGGATGTGCAGTTGACAAATCTTCAGCAAATGTTTGATGTTGTCAAACAGTTTAATATGGACCAAACTCTCTGTTTTGAAGGCAAAAGGGGGTCCAATCCTTGTATTTTCCATTTGTAACAGCTCTTCCTGCAGGGCCTTGCCATCAACTGTTCCTAAATGATGCCTCAGCACTATGACACACAGTTTACCTCTCCTTCCATTTAAACCACTCGTACTAGACACAGATTTCACCTGACGCTTAAATGCAAGCTGCCGGAAGACATACTTGTAGACAACATTAGGATGTCATTATGAGAACACGTGTAGATAAACTGTTTCCGCAGAGCTAAATTGATCACAGCTATAAATAAATACTGACAAATAGGAACAGAATAGCAGCCCCCTAGATGGTACTGTGTGCTAGCCTTTGTCAGTGTCTTGCAAGAGATGCTGCGAGGGAGTGTGTAGTTTGTGTAGGAGGGTCCGAGTGTGTGCGATTTGTTAGTGGCTGTACTTTCTTGACTTATCAGGAGTTTTGTAGGTCATTTCGACCCAGGTTGGCTCTTACTCATTTGTAAAGCACCAGACAGATGTGCAAGGAGGAAGGGAAAAGGGAAGGAGAAAAGAAAGGAAAGGGAGGAGGAAAGAATAGAAGGAAGCAAAGATGAAGGGAAGGAGGGAGCATACCACTATTAGCCCCATCTGGCTGTGTGATCGGTGAAGAGGAGGAATGCAGGGCTTGGTAAAAACAAGCTGAAAAAAACAAAATAAAAAAACACAAGGGGAGACAGAAAGGAGAAAAAGCCGTGCACAAGTCACAGTAATTAGGCTATCAGGATTTAGAATCCCACTTTGAACTCTGATTTTATCCAGAGGTTCATAATATGATTGATAACCGCCTCAGCCATGCAGCGTTATGCATGTCCGCTGTCTCTGAGATGGTGAATGTTGTCGCTGAAGGGAGGACGCATTTGCATGCAGACTGCTATATCTGATACGTCGTCAGCTTCGGGGCAGCAACATTATTTACGGGCTTTGGAAGAATTCATAGCATTCCTGAACTGTTGATATAAAAACAATCATCATTTCTGGAGCAGCCTTGAGTGAGAATGCACGCTTGACCCGAACACAATCCATCTCCGACTTTTGCAATTCTTGCACGAGTGCGCGCATTGCGAGGAGAGCTACTAAAGTCGTGAAGCGTCTAAAAGCCTGCCTTCAAATAGCGTATTCAAGTCAAACAAACAAAGAAACACATGCCGACAGTCATACTAATAAACATGCCTATCGTGGCATCCACAACTGTGCAAAAACACAATGTACAAGTAACAGAAATGTTCCAAAAGAAAAATGAAAACACAGATACGGTGAGGCATTTTGGAGATAGTCAGGGGTCACGGAGTACGTCATCTTCCTTGTGGGGACAAAGTGGAGAGCAGTTTGACAGAACGAGCTGCCAAATGCCTCCAGGCATAAACTCTGGATGAAAGAATGCTAACAGTCAAGTGCTCTTGTTGTGCAAGTCATCCAGTCTTGTGTTTGGGTTTTCAAACGGCTGCTGCATTCAATCTGCATTTTCCCCCACGCGGAGGCATTTAATCTGGCGACACATTCAAATGTCAGGAGAAAGGGATCAGGTGGGGCAGTAAAAGGGCAGAATAACACTTCCATGCATCAATGACACCCGTTCATCTCCTGATAAACCCACGTCTCACTAGACAATGCATAAGAGAAGACCTCGCCGCTGTCCAAAGGCTGCGAGGCATTTAAATAAAATTTACCTGCACAGGCCAAATGACATGCATGATTTAGACTAGACATTCTGTAATATTTACACCGTTTTAGTGTGAGCAAAACATTCAGGGGAGGGATAAGCTGAGGGGAAAGCAAAACAACTTAATAGAGAATTTGGGTCAATAACATAGGGTTTTAGTGTGAATTATATGGCCAGCCATAAGAATAAACACGGTCTCTATCCAGCAGCTTCAGGGACATGAGCTGAGAGCGAAAGCGAGAGAGAGAGAGCGCGAGAGAGAGAGAAAGCTTCCCACATTACCCGACCTGGAGACTCGAAGGCCGTGGGGACAGTGCCACTGTAAGCATGAACACACTGTGAGCCTGCCAAAGTCTGGCCAAGAATATCAAACAGGAACTTGACCAATGTCTGACTCCTAACCTTGAACTAACAGTCTTTAAAGTGCACTGTCTGAACAGAGGAGGGATAATTTTTACCCAAAGTTTGGCTTGTAGTGCAAAAGGAAAAGTTTTTTCCCCACAGTGAAAAATGTGCATCATTGATTAAAGTGTGCTTAGACTCTGACTTAAATGAAAACAAAAAATAGAAACTCATTTATCTTTGAATCATTTTATATCAAAATTGCAAAAATTCCTGCTTAGGAGACTCTTTCAAGACTGTTACAATGGAAATTATTTGGAAACTTGGAAAACCTTTTCTCATGCAACAATGGTACTGGACTGTTACACTTTATTGCAACAAATCAAACTTCGGCTGTGGCTACAATGTGGCTTGCCATCACCAGTGTGTGAATGTGTGTGTGAATGGGTGGATGACTGGTTGTGTAAAGTGCTTTGGGGTCCTTAGGGACTAGAAAAGCGCTATACAAATACAGACCATTTACCATCTAAATGTGTGGTTTATTGGGACTGAAGCCTCTCATTTATACAATAGGTGCCTTTTAGGTGAGCATTCATCACAGCTTTATTACACAATTATGGAAAGTCCTGCAGAAGGCTTACTAAAGCAGTATTACTCAGGACAAGATAAATGACATGCTCTTGTTGTTCTACGGGTTCTGAAAAACAGGAACACATCTTTACACAATTTTGAAAATATTCAGTCAACGGATCAAGGAATGATTAAACTGTGAGACCTCACCTATCTGAAGTGAGGACTACAATGTCATTTGATTTATTTTTGTGTTGGAGATGCTTATGGATAGACTTTGCTGCTTTCTGATGGTGCACTTATGTAATGAACTAAGACAAAAGCCTTCTAGGAACAGCTGGAAGCAACAGCCTGCCCAGACAGGTTAGTCTGAGTATTTCACAGACTCCTGGATTTTTAAACATTCAACGCAACCATCACTAGCATTTACAGCGGATGGTCTGAAAAAGAGCTTCAGTGGGCGGCACTGTCAGTCTTTTTGTGAAAATGTCTTGTTGATGCTAGAGGTCAGACTGCTTCGACCTGACAGAAAGGCACCAGCAACTCAAATGATCACTGGTTATAACTAAGGTATGCAAAGGAGCATCATCAATCATCAATGCACAACGCGTTGAACCTCGAAGCAGATGGACTACAGCAGCAGACATCCGCAGCGAACCTGAACAATAAACGAAGGCTCCACTGGCTCACCAAAATTGGACAAGAGAGTCAGGTCTGGTCTTGATTTTTGCTGCATCATCTGAATGATAGGGTCAGAATTTGGTGTAAACAATATGACACACAACATCCATCCTGCTTTGTATCAACACTGCAGGCCTTTGTCATGCTGTAATGGTGTGGGGGATATTTTCTTGGCATACTTTGGTCTCCTTAATTCAGAGGTTGGCAACCTGTGGCTGGTGAGCCATGGGCTATAATTAGGGTTAACCGTAACCCCCATTAGTACATATACTATATGTATTAATTTATTCTCTCCCATTACATCTGTCCTCCGTCAACCGCCTGTGTTTCTATAAAGGTTCCTTTGATGTTGAAGGCTGCCGACGCCTGCGTTAGTACCAACTGAGCATTGTTTACCACAAACTACCTGAGTATTGTTGCTGACCATGTCCACCTCCTGATGGCTGCTTCCAGTAGGAAAATGGACCATGTCACGAAGATCAAATTATTTCAAACTGGTTCCTTGAACATAACAATGAGTTCACTGTAGTCAAATAACCTCCACCGTCACCAGATCTCTATCCAAAAGAGCACCCCTGGGATGTGGTGGAACGGGAGATTCACGTCATGAATGTGGAGCCGAGAAACCTGCAGCAACTGTGTGATGCTATCATAAGAAAAGGTATTTTAAGATAATCCGGCCAAATATGTGCAGGGGCTCTTCAGGCAAACACAACACTAAAACAAAAAAAACGTGACTAAAGGAAGGAAAACGTCAGGAGGAAGGAGACAGTAGCCTTTTTCAGAAAAGACATTTTGAGCAGTCACTGTAGTAATATTAGTAACAGTTTAATTACTACATCCACATGATTTACAGCTTTGGCATGCCACAGTGTCTTTATGTGAAAGCAAAGTAAGAGCATCTATCAAAACTCCTACATCATGTCTTTCTAAGATTGTGTAGGGTTGAGTTTAGATTGGCACTATATGAGGGTTGGGTGACGAATATATATCGACTATCGTTTTTCCAAGGACAAGTTATTTATTTATTTGCCCATGAGTAAGCTTGCTAATAATGATGGAGCTAATAGAAGCAGTCAGAAAAAAAAAAAAATAACGCTGTTTTAACAGCACCCTCTTTCATCTGCGAGCAAATGCACCATCCTCAGAGTGCGCCCAAATGCTTGTTGATGGACCTGCAGACTCTGGTGATAGCCTAGCATACTCAGCCGGATGGTGGACACGTACGTGCTCATGCAAGTTAGTCTTGCTTGAGTACTTTACTCGAACAATACGTCTGCACAAGCGGCACACCACTTTGGTTCCATCCTTAAGTTTGCCTCTTTCATCCCAAATTGGCGACTTTATATATATTTTTTTAGTGCTGTCAGTGTTAACGCGCCGTCATCACCGATTAACAATTAACCCATCTGGAGCACAGACTGAGTCAAAATCCCTGAAATGTCTCTATCAACGTTTTTCGGGCAGTTTGTCCAAAGTTCGTTCATTCTGCGCCTCAGATGGGTTGATTGTGTTAAAAATTTTAATCGCGTTAATCGTGATGACCGCGTTAACGCTGACAGTCCTAATGTTTTTTATGGAAATTAGTTTGTCCATGTTCGGACTTCTGTGTTGTACACGTGCAAATCAGTCTGTGCATGATTACATTGCTCCGCCCATCAAAAGGTCTGTGCATGCGCGAATATATTGCCCATCGTCGATTATTGGACTGACGATTGTCAGTTGGAAATTTTTTACATATCGCCCAACCCTACACTATATTAGAGATGGACCGATCCGATATTAGGTATCGGTATCAAAAATACTTTTTGATACAAGATTTTTCTTAGCTGCACACACAAATGTGGAAATAATGAATAAAAATATTAAACATGTACAGAAACATGTGAAACAGGGTATGGAAATCAATTGTGAGATATCAGATCATGCATGCCTCACAGTCCCCACCCAAAATGACAGCTGCTGCCATGCTCCATTACCACGCTTTGTTTTTCTCACATTTCCACTGCATGATCCTTGTTTTATTAAACCAGAGATTACAGACATTTTTGGCAGATTCCTTCGTGACCTCACTTTACTTTTCCCCCTTTGGATGAAACACAGCTCAGTGCTGTCATTAATTCCAATCATCTGTAAACAACAAAGAAAAATGGCTTTCTCTAAATGTCTTTACTTCTAACAAGCTGCCTGTGTCACAAAAGGCATTATTTTTAATCTTCTAACTGAAAAGGGAGGAAATCGCTGCAGTGTGTGGTAACTGTGACTTATGATCAGCTAACATAGTTGAGACAGAAACCACTTTGTAACGAGAAGTAATTTTACATGAGAGAAAGTTTCAGTCCTGGTGGGTTTGAAGAGAAACGAGAAAAACAACAAATATCAAACAAAGTTACATCAGCCTGTGGCATGTGAACTGAATAAGTCATGTGGTGGCACAGAGCAGGCCAGTTCCCAGTCCAGCCCATCAGGGTACAGCACTGGTATCCAACAAAAAGCCAGTGTGGACAGTTGTGTCTGTTCCTATAGCAACAAGTAAGCTGCAAGGACATAGTTGTGGTTGATTAGATGATTTGGAAACCAAAGGCCACGGCTGGCTTTAAAATACTGTGTGCTTCTAGCAGGGGTCGAAAAGTCAAGTAAGCAGTTCTTTCTCTGGTTATTCCCTGTGTAGAAACTTCTCTATTGTGAAGGCAATGTTAAGTTAAGGTCAACTACCACTTGAAACTCTTGGGCTGCCAGTAAAATTGATGATTGAGAGGTGTGTGGCGTGGGTCATGGGAAAAAAGAAGGTTCACTGACATGGACAAGCATGTAACAGACGCTGTATCCAGCTTGTGGTTACATTTTGACTGACATGCATCTCGCTACCCAAATATCTTCAATAAAACTAAGACAAAGCTGATATATCTGCATTTTATTAGTCGAAATCCGCTGTTACTGCACTTCACTGTTTATGCATTATCACACTTGCGGTGGCAGTTAGGGCAGGGCGAAGACAAGGGAAATGGTTAACAGTTCAGTTCCTTAAACCAGCTGTGTACACAAGCCCATCTACTATTCACAACAGCCAGCAAGAAACCAAAACAGAGAAATTCACAAGACCTCCAAAGTGGAATTACAGACAGTGATGGTCCAAAATACTGACAGGAACTGCCTTGTTTAATGTAATCCCCAGAGCTGATCTGTTCAACAGGAGTCAATGTTTGCAGGTTCAGTTTGATGAGATTTAGGAGCAACATATTTAACATGTTTAGGCTGACAGGTTTAAAAGAGTCCAGTCCGGTACCATCTGTCAATGCGCTGATAAGCTCAAATCAATAATTTATCTAAGATTGTTTTAAATATTTAGAGACAGTAGTTTCACTTATTAAACTAGACTATGCATGGCTAGAAACCACAGGGGATAAGTGAATATTTGCATACAGCTGTGTGGAAAAAGAAAGTTCCCAGGTATTAATGCAGTCATGTGAAAACCTAAGCACACTCCTTGATAGATTATATTGTAAAACCACCTTTAGCAACAATAGCTTTCAACGTGGTTGCAAAACAAGCCCAAATAATCAAATCACCCCTTCACCACCGTGGTTAGCAGTGGGTAGGTGGTCAGGTGTTTCTGCTGATATGATGGATTTCTCCATTTTGGTCTAACTGTCCAAAGGACATTGTTCCAGAGATCTTGTGGTTTCTTCAGATGCACTTTTGTAAACCTAAGTCGTGCTGCTACACAATATTGTCAACAGTATTTTTTCTTCTGCCTTCACAAGCTTATGAATTCAAGTGACATGCCATTCTTAATATAATCTTATGATGTTTAATATGATATTGGCCCTCGCTTTGCTGCTATACCAGCTTCAACTCTTCTGGGAAGGCTTTCTACAAGGTTTAGGACTGTGTTTATGGTCATTTTTGACGATTCTTCCAGAAGTGCGCTTGTGAGATAAGATGCCGATGTTTGACGAGAAGGCCTGGTCTCCATTAATTCATCCCAAAATTGTTCTATCGGGTTGAGGTCAGGGCTCTGTGCAGGCCATTCAAGTTCTTCGACACCAAACTCACTCATCCATTTATGAATCTTGCTTTGTGTATTAGTGTCAAGTCATGTTGAAACAGCAAGGGGCCATCCCCAAACTGTTCATTCGTCACTCCAGAGATCACGTCTCACTGCCCTAGATTCCAGCGGTGGGGTGCTTTACACCACTGCATCCAACACTTTGCATTGTGCTTGGTGATATGAGGCTTGAATGCAGCTTACTTACTATATCAATTCTTATCGAAGCATCAAAGGTTTGCCTAGTTCTTCACAGGACTGCAGAAAGCCTGGGGAAACTTTCTTTTTCACATAAAAAAGTTAAACTGATCCCTTAGATGATATAGACGGCATTGAGAAAACAGGTGGAGCAAAAGATTTACATTCAAGGCACACATTTCTATGCTTTGATAGAATTATTATTTCCTTACCCTGTAAAATGCTGTTGACAGGGGCAGCAGTGCAGCAGCCACCGTGAACTCCTCAGAGGTGGAGCAGTCCTGCGGGGTGAAAAGTAAGAGAGAAGTGAGAACAGGGCAGGAAACAAAGCATGGTGCGAGACTCGGAGAGAACATCTTTTCAACCCTACTATCATCAGGTTTGATAACTTTGTGTGAAAATATTTTATGATGTCAACACAATTTTAAATTGCACAACAACAGCAGAAACATGGTCTTTGAGGGCTCTGCTGATCAACAGCTACAAATTAGCAATGCAGAAATGTGACTTTGGGAGAACTTTGGGTGGCAAAGAATCCATCTTCAGCATTTCTAACGTCCTGTTACATAAAGACACTGTTCTGTTAAATGTCAGGGCAAAGCTCAAAACTAGGCCTGCCAAATCCCCTCACTCTGCTCTTTTGCACCGTTATGACATATGCTTTCAATCTTCTTATATAATTCCTGCCTTGACACGACTGTCAAGTGTGTCCCAGTCTTCAATTTATTGATATTGATTCAGCTAGACTGCCATACAAGGCTAATTAAAAAAATAATAATCACAAAATGTTGCGTAAAGTGCAGTTATTTTGGCCATTAATCAAGCATCCACGACCAGCCAGAAAGCAAATTCAATTTTCTTTTTTTTATAGGTGTTTTTTTTTTTATTTCAAAAGGGATTGGTTGAAAATATTCCCTCTTTGACATTTACACACCATTCCAATGAGTCTCTGTATCTGAGACTGTTTCAGGTCAGAGAGGCGGTGCTTAACAGCACTTTTAAAAGGATGGCATTAAGACAAAAAAATCATTACACGGGAGGCTGAAGGTGGGAGGCGCTTAGGGGCCCAAACTAAACTTTTCTTACACAGACCATAGAAAACAATGGGGAACAAAAGAAAAAGAGTTGAGTTGGACTCAAAAGTGCTTCACCCACAGGAAATTGGTACTTATGTGCAGTAAGCTTTGTTGGGATTTATTCGTTGAACTCTGCAAATGAAAACAGCCAGAGGAAACTTGATTTAAGACCATGTACAAACAACAGCACTGATTTTGACCTTGTGCCGCACCGGATAACCCCGAGTCATTAAAAAAAAACCCCAAAAAACCCCTGTATGACAAATGTTTTCATATTTAATGTATTGGTTTTGGACCAACGTCACGTGAAAACGAGACTCTTAAAACCCATGACTGTGTTCTTCAAAAACAACATACTATCAGAGTGCTTCATTTTGGAGAGGGAGATAGGCGGAGGAATGCTCCACTTTCTGATAGTGGTCTGTAATGGGGGGCCCTCTTGCCGCCACTCCTGAAAATGCGCACAGGCAAGAATGTACAAAGGGGAGAAAATGCAAAACACATGAAAGCCAGTGCCCCCCCGTCGACAAAGCAACACAGTTTCTGCTTTAGTTTTCTTGTTGCTAGTTTTTTTCCTTCTTCTTTGCAGTCATTGGGGCTGTGGTAAAATGTTCCAGCTTACTGGAGCGGCACCAAAGCATTGTTTACCCAGCATCCTCGACAAAGCTGCAGGTCACTGGAGTTCATGGACCCCAGACAAAATAGAACAACAAGTGGAAATGCACAGGCAGAAGAGTGTGACTATTTTACAAATGAGTACTCTTCCAAGGAAAAAAACAGAAATTTAGCGGTGACCGGAGCCTTTTTAACCAAAATGGTCCAAGAATGGCTGGAGGTGGGAAAGGGGAGGGGTTTAGATACGTCACCATATCACCTTTCATATAAAGAAGACTTAATCGGCTTCACTTAAGCCACACTTAACCTCCACCTTAATCTCCTGTGAGCAGCCAGAGAAGATAAGTGACAGCTCAAAAGCTTTTGAGGTCGAGTAACAAAGTGAAGAGATAGCAGTGAAATCTCCAGCAGATTAGACTGAATGAGTGCTTGTAGTCCATCAAACACTTGACAAAAAGTTACTGCATTAAGCACTCAGTCATTCTCACAGCGTCCACACGGTTCATGGTGGGGAACTCGTCCTTAACATATGTTATTTGGGTTTTCAAGAATAGAGGGAGAAGAAGATGTTGCGGTTTGCACGGACACCCTGCAGCCTCCATTTCCTTCCATTATTTACTATGTGTCTAACCTTTTTCCCCTCATTCTTTAGCCTGCTGGAGCTATAACAGCGAGGATGACTAACACCGCTATTCTGTTTCAGACACGTATGCACTGGACAAACACAAGGAGGCTGTCAGCATGCGACACAAAACGCTGTAGGATGTGAGCAAAGACTAACTTCCTGTGTTAGCACCTTCCAGGAAAGCTGTGGGATGACACTTGTGGCATGCATTTATGAGACTTTCACGGCAGAGGGCAAACAGAGCAGCGCCTGCCTCATAGCCTATTACTGTTAATTGCGTCTGGAATTACGAATAGGAAAAGGAATTAGGCAAAAATAAGCAACATAGCTGACATTTGTGTCACCCGGATGAGCAATAAACAGAAATTCCGTAGTGAAAGCAAGATATCCGATTAGCACTGATGTTTACCTGGCCACACTGGTGCACATCCTTGAGAAACATTTATCCGAACATGGGAATGATACTAAGTACAGATTCCCAGTGACCAGTGAGTTACATAAGGCAGTCCATTAGGACCACTAAGGCAGACAAGAGGGCATTTTCTCACAGCAAGAGACTAATTTATGAGCTAAATAATGTACAAATGTAATCACTAATAACTATTAATGGAAATGTTCAAAGTGATTAAAGTGCAGCGGGTAGAAATTAAGCTAGAGGGGGTGGACGGGTGACGGTAAAGGGTACATCAGCGTTCATCAGCTCAGATGTGGCAACATGCAGTCCATATAGGACAGTTAGATGGAGTTCACCCTCCACCCGACAACAACATCTATGCTTAATATGCATTACTGTACACTTTTCCATGTCACACGTTTGAGGTCGGGATCATAAATGACGCATGGACTCTGCGCCGAGGCGATCTCTTCCCATAGACCTCGGACTCTGACACCCTCTCACAGTAAACCTCCATTCGGAGCGTGTCCGTGAGCACCATCATGACGCTGCAGGCCATGAGAGAGCAGAGCACAGAAGGCTAATAATCCTATCAGACAGGAAATGGTTGGAATGCCAGGACACATCCACAGCAGGGCTTGTTCCCCCACATGGTTTGCGCAACTTTTACTTCTAAATGCTAGAGCATTGACCAGCGCATGCACGCACATGCGCACGCACACTCATATAAATGAGCAATTAACATAAATGCCTCAATAAGGGGGGTATTACTCATGGCAGAGAAACACAGCAGAGATAAGGCCAACAACAGATGCTTAAACAGGAAAAAATGCACAACTGTAAATTTCTTACAGACACTCACAGATTGTTAGCGCGCCTAACGAGATAGCCAAAGAAAGAAAAGCTAGTTCATACATACTTCCAAGGAACAGTTTCATCTGATTCCAGCGCCTCAACCTTTAGCCTACTCTGTGGCGCACACATCCTGCTAACTCTTTCAAAGGAAAACTCTGATTGTAACCAGAAAACAGAAAAGTCACACAGCCGTTGACAGTTTAACGATAAATCTTGTAAGTGGTTTCTTAATGATGATGTCACTGCAAATCAACGTGTCAGATCAACACACGTGCCACAAATACTGAGGCGGCCTGTGGCTGTCATCATGCAAGAAGCATGAACATTTTTTGCAGAATAGGTCACTTTGGCTTTGTGAAGCTCTGAAGGACCTTTGAACACGCACACACAGACACAATCCGGCCGGCCGCGGCGCGCTCTGTGACATCTTTATGGGGTCCTTGTTTTGCTGGGTATTGAAACAAAGGCGACGTAGCAGAATTTAGAAGTAATAACTGGCCCCACATCTTAAAATGTATATTTAGATGCCAGACGAACACAAGACCGAGAGCTGCAAGCCAACCTGGCTTTGAGACCAAAAACAAACAATAAAATCTTTAAAAACAACAATAAATGATTCTAAAATTTTTAGAGAAAGGCTGATTACATACTTTGTTGCAATTCATCAAAGTGTACTCCACGTCTATATTTGTGAAATTATTACTTTGTCCTTTGGGGTACTAGCATTTCAGCAAACATGTTTTGTTTATATTCTTTTCAAACATGTTCATGTCTAACATGTAGTTTACAAGAGCAGAACAAATGAAAATAGTGAATATTAGCACAACTTGGATGTAGGTTTACTTGCTTGAATTGCAGACAGCACTAAAGATACAGATGACCTATTCATTTTCCTAGAGCATACCTGTTCAACAGGTTCATTTGTTTGGGTGAAAGAAAAATTTAAGCCCAGGTTTGCAGATTTTGTTCTGATGGTGAAGACCAAATGACGCACCAGCTTTCATGTAACAACATGAAACAACATGAAAGCACGCGTTTGATTTATACTTGAGATAGAATTGAACTAAAGAGGCTGTGCAAACGAGATTTTGGTTTTATAAAGCCTTGGTAAATGCAGACCAGCGATAAAGTCTCTGATCCTGAAAATGAAGACAACCAAATGCCAACAAACTACTTTTCTCTTCCTGTTCTCGAAAGGCCAAATTCATCAAAACTCCATTTGAACAACTCTGAAGCAACGTGCACATTTTGCACGTCCCTAGCAGATGGTGGGATTAATTGGTTTTCTGTTATTTGGGGGGGAATGACTGGAATCTCAAGTCACTCTATAAATGCTGTACTTTTTGACTATTGCTTACATTTTTAAAATCCCTCAGATGGGTTTATTCACACTAATAAAACAAGGGGAACTACCAATTAAGACCAACTGCTCCGTTTGAGTAAAGCTTTACAGACTTTTTATAAGCTGCAAAAAAAAAAACAAAAAAACAACCACACTATGTACTTGCTTTGACAAAGAGCTGAACCACCAGGAGGGCACGAAGAAGACACAAACACAGTATCTGATTAACATTGAGAAGCATTGTTAGGTCTTATAGGTCATAAGTCTCATGACACAAGGCCAGACAGTTGCAAATAAAGGCAAACTTTATATGGCTTCAAAGTAGATGTGCCTGATCACAGCTTTTACTTTGAAGATGAACTTTCTCCTTTTCCGGTTTGCATAGCATTTTTTTTATAGTTTCACGATGGCGTGGAGTGTTTTGCAAGTTTTTGCAGACGGGATGGCATCTTCCATGAAAACCAGCAACTGCAACCTGCTAAAAACAAAACAATCACAAGGCCATTTTGGATGCACTACTGTGTACGTCTTTACGACCAATTTCACGCTAAAACTACCAACAACCACTCACCAAACAGTGATGGGATGCACACGCGACTGGAGGTTACCAGCAGGCAAGGTCACTTATCGGTCTTCAAACTTGCATGACTGGGTCTTACCGATTCAATTTCACAGCGACTGCAAGCAACATCCATTGAACAATCGCAGTCTATTGGGGAATATGCATTCTTCCCTCGTGACCAGGGTTTACTAAGTGGTCGCCAACATGTCCCTAAGCCTGTGTGAGACCTTAAGCATTACTATCTGACTCTCTACAGCTAATCTTTTAAACTCATAAAGTCTACTTTGTGATACTGAACTAAAATATTTACATGGATCTGAAAAACATTTTCCTGTATATCAGCTTTAGAAAAAGTGCTTTGTTAAAATAAATCTCAATATTTTGTGGGAATAACACGGTAAATTTGACATTCACAGTTTGGGGACGACAGCACTGAGTGTCTCAGTACAATTTCAGACTTGCATTGTAAGGAGGAAAAAATCCTTTAATTCATATAAAGTTTTGATAAAATGCATTGCTTTATAAGGCCACACAGTCTCTAAGCCATCAGGTTTGTGTAGTTCATTCATTATTTACTTATTCACCATCGATTTTCTTAGAATAACAGAAAAGCTCGTAATCCAAGATGATGTTTAAATTGACTTTTTTGTTAAAAGCAACAGACCAAACCCAAATCTGGAACAAATAAAGACTTTACAACATTTCAGTACTTTAAACAGTTGATTGATTATCAAAAATTCAGGTATTTAAATTTCTCGATTAGTTGACTGATTGTAGAACGTGACCCCCGCATTGCAGGGGGGAAAAAATCCAGGCTTTTCTAAGGCTGACTGCTTCTTCCTATCTGCATGGAATATTACTGTGCATGTTTACAGTACAGATGTAACAGTCTGTGACTTATGTTGGCAGGTTTATCTGTCACGTCACTGACCTGAAGGGCACAGTTCATCATACGAATGATGTAGTCAAACTGTT
The DNA here is from genome assembly GCF_041146795.1 of Maylandia zebra. NCBI lineage: Eukaryota > Metazoa > Chordata > Actinopteri > Cichliformes > Cichlidae > Maylandia > Maylandia zebra. The sequence continues at coordinate 20,574,838 of NC_135167.1, read as the reverse complement.
GGTGGTCCAGTATGGCGCGGTTCTGCTGAACATGGAGACTGAGCTCCTCAGTCAGACATTGGCGGGCTGCCTTGCCTTTCAGCGCACGCAGTGCAGCCGGCAGCGTCTGTTAAAGTGAAGAAAGAGGGAAAGAAGGTTTTAGAAAGAAGTAACAGACCTGTGAAGAGAAGTCAATTAGCACAAGAAACAGGAAACTATTAGTAATTTAAAACTGTTAAAAAAACTGAAGACAGGAAACCTTCATTGTATAAAGTATTTGTCAAAAGTGACATTCACTACAACAACTACAGGAGCACCTACAGTGCTATGAAAATTATTTGCTCTTTCCGGATTTATTATGTTTTTGCAAAGATAAATAAATATAAAATGCTGTTTCTTGCAAACCTATCTGGCCCTATGTGAAAAAATAAAATTCAAGCACACTTGGGTTATGCAGCAGGACAATGATCCGAAACACAGCAGCAAGTCCACCTTCGAAGTGGCCTAGTTAAAGCCTGGACTTAGTTTAAACAGGTCCTTCATGTTGGAAAACTGTCCAATGTGGCTGAATTTAAACAAACCTGCAAAGAAGAGCGGATCAAAATTCCTCCACAGTGATGTGAAAGAGTTATTGCAAATGCTTGATTACAGTTTTTGCTGCCAAGGGTGCCGCAACCAATTATTAGGTTTAGGGGGTAATTTTACTTTTGTTTGATGAGCTGAAACATTTAAATGTAACAGATTTCCAAAAACAAACAAACAAACAAACAAAAAAAACAGGAAGAGGATAAACACTTTTGCACAGCACTGTATGTATGTCAAAGACTTACAAGTTCACGGGGTGTTCAGAGAATTCCTGCTATGCATTTTTACCCTGTGTGCATGCAGATGCAGGTTCAGGTTATATAACTCCTGTATGAAGCTATAAGGATACATAAAACAACTGGCACTCATCCCATTTTAAACACACTGGAGTCATATTGGACTGAATGCTCACCTATGAACTCCTACAGATGAGGCTGTAGTGTGGAATATAACTTTGAGGAAAGATTCCTGTTCAGCATAAATACTTGCAGGAACAAACAGATCAGACAGGAATTGATCAATCCCAGTTGTAATTATTGCTTGGCAGCTTAGCCTGGCACAGGGATGCAGAAAGATTGATCACAGGCCTTATTTACTCCTGCTTCTAGGTGTCTGTGTACCAGCTGGGACATAATAGGACGATAAAGCTAAGGAGAGACCTGCTCCTAAACGGCCTGAAGCTCTGGTGTTACCCAAAGCACGGGTGCCTTATGAACTTGTTTAAAGGTAGAAAAATAAACAGTGTGCATCACCTTTTCAGTCTCCAGAGTCTTGTTGTAAAAGATGAATGAGATGCAGTTCCTCACGACCTCCAGCCTGCGAGCGCTGTTAAACACAGAGTAACTCTTTCCCATGATGGATGCTGGAAAAAGCAAACAGATCGTTGATGAGTCATTTTAATTAAAAATTTACATGCAAAAAATTCTGTGAAATGTATTTTTTGTGCATAATAAGGTTTTAAAGTGAGTCATACCAACAGGTGGTCCAGCGGGTACTACACACTTTTTCTCAGTTCGTGTAGGAAGAGGTGCGCTGCTGTGTTTTGCTGTACCCTCCTCCATAAGCTTCTCCACCTTTTCTTCATGCAGCACGGGAAAAGGTATCTGGTGCACGCGCAGGTGGGATCCCTCAGACGGCCGAGGCACTTTCTGGAATGCCATGTGGGGGTTTGGGTTCTCCTAACGTACAACAACCAGGAAACAACATGGATTAATGGGACAGATTTGGAGCAGCACACATGCAGAGCAGGCTAAAATGAGGAAATCAGACGTACACGGCACACCAGCACAACAGAGGAAACTTAGCAGTCGTTTGTTGCACGAGGACTTACATTTCTATAAAGCTGCTCGGAGAGCTCCCTGATGTGCTTCTGAAGCTTGGCGGGGTTGACCTCCTCTTCCTTAAAGCTGTCAAAGTCCAAGGCCACCAACTGCAAAGCACACCAACAACAAAGAAAACAAAATGTAAACTAGAAACAGGGTCAGTTGATTGAAAAGGTGTTTATGTACGAGCCTCTCTATTTAAAGTTAAAGGCTAAGGTTTCGGTGGTGCGTCACGGTACAGTACCTCATCAAACAGATCGCAGGCTCGGTAAGGTGGACCCCTCTCTGAGACAAAGCCGGCAAAGGCCATGCCATCCAAAACCTTGGTCAGGAAGTCATTCTCAATGAGGCCTCGCTGGCCCAGGAAGGCAGTCTGGATAATGTCAGATTAGAGCATTCACAATCACAAACCTTGTTCATATGGATTTACTACAGACTGCACACCAAGCAGCCATTTTTAGAACATGATCACAAAATATCTCTGCAAGGGGGACTTTTATATTGTTGCAACGTGGGCAAGTTCTTCAGTGTGCGGAGAAAGGGAAATAAATCCAGTTAGAAATGACTACATGCAAATGAATTTAATTTACTTTACACATAATTATATGTGCCTGTGGCTAGAGGAGATAAAACAGTTCACTCGAGCCCCCCACCTCCTGCTCCAGGATTCCAGGCGAATAAGCAGAGCTTTAGTTTATAATGCGATCCATGTGGGGTACTTTGAGGGTGATTTGCTGATGGGTTACCACGGAGACACCACAGACACGAACAAACAAAAACCCCGGCGCAAAACAAAAATGTAAACCTAATACGTTTCATATGGCTCACTGCCGGATTTGCCCAAGGTTACGGGACTGTGTCCGAAGCTTGGATAAACAAACGGATACCATCAAGGAAGAGTCACGAAGATTCTGTGACACGTTTAAAACAACACGCATACACAAACGCACGCATTAGACACTTCTGACAAGTTTATCTGTCAGGTCTTTATGTGCGAGTCCGCCCACACTGCTGGCTAAAGGAGCGCGGGCAGATTGATGGAACGTCGTGTTTTCTAGGGAGGAATTGCTTAACGAGCTTAATCAAAAGGTCATATATTGGCAAAAATGCTAATTTTAGCCCCGGGAATTTCATGACCTGGTTTTATTACCTTGTGAAAGTGGATCACGGGTTCAGAATGGATGCGGATGAGCTGCAGGCAGGACCTGTAGCCCTGAAAGAGTTGTGCAAACAACCTGAGAAAGACGGCTCTCACCTCCTTGTCCTGGAACACACACACACACACACACACACACACACACAACTCATCAAGCAGCTATGCCACAAATGCAGTCTGATAAGGTAATTATACAACAGACATGCTTTTTTTTTTTTCTTCACTTGGGTTATGGGTTACCGTCAGTTAGTACCCCCACTCCAACGCTAACCTCCCTGTGATAAGAAACCTTTTCTGGGCAGCCCGTCCTCCTCGTGTGGGAAGGAGAAGGACATCACTCCTTGAGACACTGAGGAACTTAAATGAGGCCAAATTTTAACCCCGCTGACTTACCAACAGCTTGAGGTTGGAGGGTGCGGTGCGAGGTGGGGGGAACGCGTTGTCCGCTATCTCCAAATCCGGGTGTAAAACCTAAGAAAATGAATTTAGATTCAGACGATACATTTGTTTTCGTTTATCCCAAGCATTTATGGAAAATAACTTGGAATGATTCCAACATTAACTTAGGGAATGCTGCGGGTGCACAGCGAGTGACCAGGTAATGTGGTAATCAAGAAGTGCCTTATTATTTCATTAGGAAAGCAAACATTTTATTAAACAAAATATAAGAATTAGCATTATTTCTCTATATATGTGTAGTGATGTGTTTGTCTTTGTAAAGGATGAAATGACAGATGACTTCTTGTGCAATCAAAGAGCTCTGCAGCACCTCCTGCAAAAAACAAAAACATTACCTGATCATCCCTTCAAGTTAGTCTCCCTGTGACTTCTAGGAAACATACGTTGCACTCGGGCAAAGTTCAGTTCACTCCATAAAAGTCCTGCTGTGACTACCTGCATGTGACAGTCTCTGATGGCAACTGGATCATGTTGTCTGTGTCAAAATACACGCCTTCAACCATTTTTGATTTTCAGGAAGAGGAGAGTCTCAAGGTGTGGCCGGGAAAAAAAATTATCAAAAAACAACACGTGGCACAGATCAGATCAAGTGTTCTTCCTCAGCTGTCTCAGGATATTACAGCCAGTACTGATTCTCCAGCCTGTTGGGGCCCAAAACAAAAATACACAGGGGGCCCGTCCAGCCACAGGTCATCCCCATTCTGTTCTAAATAATGTGACATCACCAACAACAGTCTATAAAACAACAGGTAAAGTGTTACTAACACTGTAACTACTAGTTTCTATGTTCTTTTAGCCTACTAGCTATGCTAATAAGTCAGGTTCCAGGTCTGACTCCTGGCTCTGACCTTGTCACATCACAGTGGAGACAGGTGGGGCCCACTTAGGGAGGTCATGTGTCTTTTGCTATCCTTGGAAACTGAGGGCACTGCTGTAATGTACAATTTGCCTGCCTTGCTTAAGGCAAGTATTACAGCAGAACAACTCGGTGACCCTAAGGGATAAATTCAGGGAGTCAATCTAGGAGCATGTACCTTGATACCCATCTAACTTGATGAGCTGTCTTCAAGCTGGCCGACATGAGTTGTAGCTCAATCCTTTGCTCAATAACAGTGATGGAAGCTGGCTCAGGTTGTCAGCATTTGTTCTTTGTGCACGTGTATGTTCCACAATTAAATTGCAAAGCAGGGTTTCTAAGGAGAGATTTAAATGTTGCAAGGAGACGACCTTGAAAAGGTCAGGTATGTTTTTTGCTTTGTTTGGCCGGCATTACGGAACTTTCTGAGCACACTTCGTATACAGAACACAACCCACTCTATTACTCTATTATATAATGTTCAAAGAAAAGGAACTTCGGGAATATTTAAAATTTTGGGGTGCTCACTTTAGATGCCATCATCTTTAAATAATGTGGTTTTAGGTGTTTTTGTGTGCATGTGTGAGTTTGCGTTTGGGCTCACCAGGGACAGGGTAGACTGTGTTTGGTGTAACAAAGGTTCAGGTAGCAAGGACAGGTGGATACACTCAGGAATCTTTATTGTTCCTCCATCCAGGTCAGCAATGATAACATCCAACTGATCAAAACACACAAAACACTGACAGGTCAGGTGGTTTTACTGCTGCTGGAGGAAGCGCTGTGTGGTAGACATGTCTGATGAGAGTCAAATGCAACCAGCTAAATATAGAGAAATCTTTTAAAACCCAGTGTGCAAAAACAATCTGAAAAAATAAAAATGTCACTTTCGCTGGTCAGTAGAAAGAAAAAGTCCTTAAAGCAAGACCTGCTTTGAGGATATCAAAATAAGCCTTTAAAGACTTTAAGTTGTCTGTTAATGATTCATTGTTACCTTTTAACAATTTCTAATCTTTAACTTGTGCATGAAGGTAGGACAAATTCCTGGATGTCTGTGACACGTCTACACTCACCAGATCCTGGATTTCGTTCTGAAACATGGAGTGCACGCCGATGATGAAGGGCGTGGGTGAACTCAACACTTCCAGCAGTCGCGAAGGTAGAATGGGGATGTAGGGGTAGCTGTGTGCACGGACACAAGCAAAACGCACACATTTACTCAGAAGAAAGATTAAGAAGAATTATGGAACGATTGGTCAACTATGAGCTTAAAATATACTTCCCCGCAGGGAAGAGGATGTGATTTGATGAAAATGGAGCTCGGATGACTAAACTTATTTCAAGTGATAAGAGAGCAGTAAAGCACGGAGGACATTTATACGTAAATTTTAAATGATCATCATCATCTACAGGAAACTTGTGTCAAAATTGCAATAAACCCCAGATAATTTAAATGTAGAACACTGTGTGTGGACACAGTGTTTCATATCATGTTAATACATAGTGGCTTCTAATTCTACCTGAACAACAGAATTACTCGAGACCACGATTGTGTACCAGTCATCTGAAACGCCCGTTACTTCTGTGCAAGTCCTGTATTACATTTTCCAGTAACAAAAGGGTTTTTTGACACGTGTGACTGTGTTTGTGCAAACTTCCAGCAGCTTAGACAGACAAATAAACCGCTGCTGATTTTTGCTGTTCTTGTTGCTGTTGGCAAACTTAGACCAAGCAAACAATGAAGGATACAGGCACACAACGCAAGGAATGGCAGAGTAGCATCATGGTTTTAGTGCTTTGATTGCTCATTTGTTAATAGGAACTAAATACACTCGCAGACACTTTATTAGGTACACCTTGCAAGCAAAGAAAGGGATCCCCTCAATTCTTCATCGCATAGATTCTGCAAGTTGCTGAAAAGATTTCTCCGAGATTTCGCTCCATGTTGACACGACAGCATCACGCAGTTGCTGCAGATTTGCCGGCTGCTCATGCATGCCCACATCTCAAGGTTGCTGTATTGGACTGAGATCTAGTGACAGTTATTCTGCTGGAAACAGTCATCAGAAGATGGGCACAGTGTGGTCATGAATGCTGTTCATGCCAAATTAGTCATCTGAACGTTGCTTCAGTGCTCAATGTGTTGTTCTTTTATAACCGCCGCTCACAGGAGACTTCCTCTTTTTCTATAAACCCTAGAGATGGTTGTGTGGGAGAATCTCAGGTCAGTAGTTTCTGAAGTACTCGGACCATCCCACAGAGCACCAACAACGATGCCATGTCACTTAAATCACCTTTCATCCCCATTCTGATGCTCAGTTTGAATTTCAACAAGTCTACACACCTAAATACACCTAGCTGTATGCCAGCTGATTGGCTGATTAGATATTTACGCTAACAGTGAGTTAAATAGGTATACTTAATAAAGTGGCAGATGACCATATATCTCATACTTATAAATATTTATATGTATTAGCATCCTACTACACCACATTAGATCAACTTGATGTTGGTACTTTGCTTTCACATAAAGACACGGTGGCACGCCATGGCTGGAAATCATGTGGATGTAGTCGTTAAACTGTTACTAATATTACTACAATGATGGTTCAAGACGTCTTCTGTGAAAAAGGCTTACTGTCTCCTTCCTCCTGACGTCTTCCTTCCTTTTGCATGTTTTGTTGTTTAGTGTTATGTTTAAGAACCCCTGAACCCATTTGGCCGGATTAGCTTAAAATACCCTTTCTTAGAAGATATGTTTCACAAGGGAGAGTGATGAACAAATGTATCGGAGAAAGGTAAGGAGGTTATTAACCACATACATCTGAGTCATTTCAAGCAAACAAACAAAAAAAAAAAGAGGTTAAAGAAGGTTAAATTGTGTGACTTTAAAAGGTGATCTAATGTGGTGGAGAAAACTGTTTTTACAGAAATGAATGAAAAATTAACAAAGTTAATGATCAGTCAGATCACAAGCCAAGAAAGTCACAACTGCAGTCAATGGAAAGTCACATGAGATTCTGTCTCATCCAGCCATATCAAACACATACTCACCTGTATTTAAGAGGAAACATGAGGGCTTCCAGGGCACGGCATGCCTCTCCAAGCCGCTGGTAGCTGGTGGAGTGGAATAAGACCTTATGTTCTGTCAGAACTGCACAGAATAGGCTAAGAACATTTTGGATTCCTGAAATGACAAAAAACAAACCAAACCCCAACACAGAATGAAATAAATGAGGTATTTGCTGGAATGTGACGTCCACATTTTCCAGATCATTCATCTAAAATTGATTTGTGAAGGCCTTTCAGACTTCAACAACAGATTACAGCAAACAATGTGCACTTGGAAGTTCTCTGATAACCATAAAAGCTTCAAGCCGGATCACTGAAATTCTAAGGAAACAATATTCTGTACGCTCGTTCCTGTTAGGCGGAACAACGTGAAGAATGTTAATATAGAAAGTTCAGAACTTCATCTCATTGAAATTTGCTCCGGCTGTGATGGAAAAGTACAGAATGACTTCAGAGGGCATGAAAGGAGAACGCAAAACACTGACAGCAGTGCAGCCAAGACCACTTAAGGCTTTGTATGCAAGAACAATTATTTTAGCATCAGTTCTACAAGACTACAACACAATGTGGTTCTGCTTTTGCTGAAGTTGTAAAAATTTTATTGCACGCTACCAAAAAAACCTTTTGGGAAGTGCACTTAAAAAAAAGAAGAAGAGTGTTACAGTAATGCAGGCTGACTTGTGCCAGTTCTTCAATTAGTATTACCTCTTTGTTTTATCACCTCCTGTCTAAATGAAGCTACCACAGTCTGTCTTTGTATGTGGGCACTGCACTCTCTGTTTACTATACACACAGAGCAAATGTATGCAGATGGGAACACTGAGCTAAATTTATATATTCAAATAAATGCATAATTGAAAATACAATGTTTTTAAAAATATGAATACTTTGAACTAAACTGAAAGGGCAAATTCACTTTTGTTTACATTTCTTAGCTTGTATTATTATTTTTACTACTGTTGTTATTTAGTGCAGCTGCATTAATTGGAAATAAAATTACAGTGACGCTGTGTAATCTGCACTGTGTCCACTAGCTGTGAAAATAAATCTGCATTCAAATAGGACAGTTTCTACTGAACCATTGAATATAAAGGTAGGTGAAAAGTCATCTCTGAAAAACAAAGGAAATTACACACTCTCATACAGTATAAATAATATTTCAAAAACTGATGCGACAATCAGGAAGAATTCTAAGTTTATAGTTCCTGTTATTGTTTCCTATCAAGCAACTGACAGACCAATTCATCACACATCGGAGTGATAAGGAAAGAGGAACACCGGCAGACATATCCGCGCCGCTGGGGGCGCTGGGTCTGGAGTCTGGCTGCCTGAATGGAGCGCTTCAGTAATAAACAGGAAACGCGCACCTAAAAAAAAACAAAGGAAGAAAATCTTCCTTTTTAAAATGAAAAAGCGTGACTTAAAAAGTCATAACAGGCACCAAATGATGTATTTTTGTCCGTAATTTTTACTGAGATACCGAGGCTTCCAATTCACAGTCACACCTCGTGTTCAGGTGTTTGCTTATCTCATGGAAACAGCGACACGTTTCCGAGCCCTAAATAAAAGAAGTGGCAGCAAAAACAGAACAGACAAAGGCAACAAACAACAACAGTCGGGCTGTTGATGGTCGGATTTATCTCGCTCCCGGCCGGGGGGTGGTGTTGGGGGGGCTGTACTTCCTGTGCAGTGTAACATGTTTAACACACATTCCTCTGTGGTGACTCGATGACCTGTGCACACAGAGCGATGTCCCGACCTGCCTGTCCCCATGCTAGTAGCTGATCCTTATATGGATGTAAGGACGAGCTAATAAGTGGAAACAAAACGCTTACGTGTAACTCATCAACTGACTTTCCAATCAATGTGCAGGAAAGTCAGGCTTTAAGGTCAGAGGAATCATTAACTCTACTGTCTAACTATGTCTGTAACTTTCAGTTTCCTGCACCTTAATAAAAAAATAATTATTATATAACAACCTGTGACAGCAGCAGGAGAGATTAAAAAAAAAGATTATGATTTCATATTCTTGCCAAGAGTGGAATAAAGAATAGATAATACCGATGCCGTGTCTACATATATAGCTTACAGACACGAGATGGTCAGGACAGTTTAGCCTGAAAAAACCTGCAGACAAAAAAACAAAACATGCAGACTGAAATAATTGAGGTGGTTTCAAAACACCATTGCCTGAAGTACATTTGTTCATTTATCCAACATTAAACTTCTGATAGAGTAAACCTGACTTTATAAGTTAAATTACAGTCATGGTATACTGTAAACATCACAAGATGAAAATATCAAGAATGAGTACATTCAGTATTTGATAAATTCAGCGTCACTGTCATGAAAGTAAAACGATATGATGCTTTTATTGGGCGTTATAGGTGCATGAGTCATTTTAGCCATTGGTAGGTGGTTGCCAGGCAACTTATAATCATGTAGGAGGAGTTCCCAGCCAAACCAACAGACAGTTTTTGTATTACAGTAAGTAACTATAAAAAGTGACAAATTGTGGCTTTGAGGTTTTTCTGGCTAGCTATTTTTCCCTTCTGCTAGCCTCTGTTTAAAGCTATGCTAACAATCTCATTGCTTTAGCCTTTAGCCTAGTTTAGTGTAGATTCCCTGCGCCGTGTCAGAGGTACTTTTCTTCCTGAAAGTCATGATGATACAAATATCATAAATATGACATTTTCTGTAAACACCTGGGTAGGGCTGGGCTATATCATACCGTTCACAGTAATACCGGTGTAATGTTGGGCAACGATAGGAAAATCAAATATCGCGATAGAACGTGGGTAAAACGCGCATGCGCAGTGCCTTTGTTTACATACGCACATGGCGGCGATGCAGAATGAGAAGAGCGAAAGTGGATCGTTAAATGAAACGAATGAACCAGAATTGGTTTGTAAAAATGCTGCAACTTCAGTGGTGTGGAACTGGTTTGGCTTTCATCCGTCAGGTACACAACAAAGCACTATTTTTGGTAGAGCATGTTAGCGGGCCGTCGTTATTACCGTGTTTTTTTTTGGAAAATACGGCACAATCCTTTGATTTTTCTGAAAATCGACAGTGCCCCTTATAATCTCGTGTGCCTTATGTATGAATTCTGGTTGTGTTTACTGACCTCGAAATGATTTTATGTGATACACGGCGCTCGAAAATCTGTCAAATGTTTCAGTACGACTTTGCTAAGCTACGAACCCGCAACGCTTGATGGATTGTCGGAGCATTACGGCTATATTAGGCAGGAGCCTCGCGGAGTGATACGTACTGTGCTTCAACATAATATTACCGTATTGTGTGTGTATAACCTCTTTTTTTGTGGATTTTGTGGATGTTATACATGGTTATGCTGAGGATATGTCGGCCAATTTCCACTGGAAATGCCTTTTGGTTAAACTGTCAGCAAGGAATTTGCATTTGCACTGTTACGTTTTTATGTAACTTTAATGCACTTAAAAAAGCTGCTTGTTTAAGTGAAAATACATTGATGGGTTTTTTTTTTTGGCACTAATAAAGTTGAGAAGTTGTAAATTATTTTGTCTAGTGTCAATTATATCGTCAGTTATCGTTATCACAAATTTTCAAATGTATATCGTGATAAATATTTTTGGTCATATCGCCCTGCTCTGGGTACATTTAGCAGTGTTCAGATATCGGTTTGCATGCAGAAGAGTACCTGTCTATTCATTTTCATTTTCAAAATTATTAACAGAGCGACCGAACTGTAATCATTGCGCTATTCGTACGTGACTCTAAACATTAGAAAGAAACTAAAATGTGCAGTTCATCTTTCCAGCACACATGTACTGTATCCTACTTGCTGCTCTGAACTGCAAATGTACCCTCCTGATTAAAGGAAGCAGGTTTAGGAAAACTGACTGGTCGTGATTCGTTATTATGTCAACATTATTTTGTTTTGTGTATCCAAATTGGCAACAAATGCATGCTCTGACATGACCCTAATTGCATATATCGTGTAAGAACACCTACCCCTCCCAATCCCCTTGCTGCTTCCAAACAAAACGAGGATGGTGTTAATACAGTCAGGATACAGAATCTACTCTGATGTGAAGCACATTCTCCTAATCAAGAGAGACCAAATGAGGGCCAACTTTCCATTACAAATCAGATTTCAGGTGAATTAGATTTAATCACACTCTCGGCTTACATATGCAAAAAGTGAAATAAGCCCCGCTGTTTAGGAATAACCCCAAAATCTGCAAACATAATGCAGAAAGTTCACAGCGTGGCTTTTGCCAATTTGCGGGTTTTTTTGGAGTGCTAAGAAAAACAATAGACACACTCCCTAAATACGTCTGGACTCCCTCATGATTGAGTCATTGCGTATCAGGCACGTCGGTTCTTTACCAGAGCACGTATCGCCTGTTCAAATCATTTAAGTCTGGACCATTAACATATTGTGCAAACACTGCAATCCGAAACCACAAAACCTAATCAAATCTTCATTATTGGCTCCTTCTACCCAGACAAAATTACAGAAACATTGATGGGACACAGAGAAAAACGCACAGCCGTGCTTGAGACGCATTTCATGTAGAACTAATACGAGCTCTTAATGGCTCACCGCAAAAGTCCTACAGTAGTGGAGTTTGCCACTAGGTGATTAGCAAAGTTACACAGAGCATTTAAAAATCTGATAAGAATAAATGTGAAATATGTCAAGCATAAAGGCATTTTACTAAATAAGCTGAGACATTGAATGCTTTAAAACTTATGTTTTTAAATGTGACTGCTGTCAGATTATAATAGCTACTAGAAATACTTACATGGTGATTGAGTCTACAGTACATGATAAACTGCAGCAGGGTAATGTTAATAAATACATGACAAGACATTTAGTCATTTCATTTCAGATACAACAATGAAGTCATAAATAAGTCATGTTGTGACTCATGATTGCTGGTTAGTAGTTATCACAGTTCCTTGACCCACCCAACTGCTGGAAGAGTAGAGCAATACTCTTGGATGTAACGGGCAGCGTGTCGTTCAGGGGTGTCTGGATGAGCTGACGGTCTCCTGCTCCCAGGCTAAATAGCTTCTGTAAACAGAAAAAAAAAGGGCGTGACAGTCAGACAACAGCAATAGAACATTTTAACGACCATCACGTCTACAGGGTTGAGAAGTCCAACGACTGACAGTCACAGGACTGTTCTGAGCCCGTGGGGCATGAAAAAGATGCATTCTATTCAATGCAAACACTGTGCAGACCATCTGAATAAGTCTTTTTCACACTAATCAAAAACATAACTGATATGGTGCACAGCTGCATCAATATAAAAATGATTCATGCACTGCAAAGATTCAAAAACATATTTCCAAAGTGTGTACGTGTTGTTCAGATCAACACAGACTCTAATCAGTCACCTAAAAGCTGTGCTGTAATTATTCTCACAAATACATCCTGATTCACACCGTGTGCAGGTATCCTCTGATATAATCTCACAGTATCATATAAAAGGTCTCATGGGGTCCTCATTCACACAATTCCTGGCATATCTGTATGTTCAACTGTGTTTTGTTTTGACAAATGAGTCTGCTTGGGTCTGGCAGACTTGAGGACATGAGATTTTTTGTGGCGTCTTGCTAGAGAACAGAAGGGGCCAAATTCTTCCTTCTAACAGCACATTATCCATCATTTAAAACAAAATCAGATGAGAAAGCGAATGTGGCAGAATGAGCGGGCTGCGTTTTTGTTCCGGGTGTTAAATAAATTATCTTATGCCTAGCTTACCGGAGCATTATCTTCTGACATTTGGCCACCAAAATACATTATGACATCAAGAGGGATCCTAATGCAGCGACAGTGCAGTACAGTCCTCAAAAATGCTACAGATAAAGTTCAAGAGATTTTCTTTCTTGCTCCACTCTAAGAGTTTATTTCATGGCAGAATGAGCAGACTAGAACTTCGCCTGAACCCTGAACATGATGGTGGTGACTGGCTGCAAAGCAAACATCAGTCTGCATCACTGAACCTCAGTCATCCACTTACAATCTGGCTGAAAGCAGAGCAGGGTTGACATCAACAACCAACTAGCACAAAGTCCTGGACCTGTGCCCCCCTCCTTGAAAAACCACCCAACAGCAGAGCTAGACAGTGATATGTGGACATGTTCTCTCTTAGGTCAGACTTACCTGAGATCCACCAGCAACAGGAACCAAGAACGTAAAAAGGTTGGCCACCAATCCCTCCAAAGGGAAACTCAGGCTATCGATGTAGACCGTGTAGATCAGCCCTAAGCACCCCTGTAAGAACAACACGTGGAAGACAACTAAGACATGGAGAAAAAGGAAAGAAGCAACCATCAATGTGCTTAATAAGTGTCTGCATTTTCTCTTTTTGGGCCAAGAGCAAAGGATCCTCAGTAGGTAAGGTCTGCTAGTAAGGTTATTACCATGGATGGTATGACTGGCCTTACGCCAGCACAAACTGACCTTAATGAAAGGCTCAAAGTTTCTTATACACCTGAGACTCCTGTACTTTCTGAAGTGCATGCCTACATTACACCCATTTTACAGACAGAACAAAGCAGATTAGTATCTGCAAGACGAAAATCAGATTTGACAAAAATTCTGAGAATTCTTCTGAACGGTCAGAAAAAACATTTTTTAAATCAAGATTTAATCGTGCGGTGTCTTATTACCCGGAATATTTCGGGATAATCCAGCCTGGACACGAGAATGAGACTTTTTGGTGCAAACACTTGAGCTGGCTGGATCAGGCCATCCTCTTCTGCCTCCTCATCTTCATCGCCATCAGCTTCAATGTTCTTTGATCCCTGAAACATAAAAAGAGCAGTCGTTACTTTATAAGAAGAAGCACCTTGAGGAGACTGTTGTGATTTGGCACTGTATAAATAAAATGGCCTTTAACTGAATTGAATGCAGCCCAAAGAAATGTTAAAAATCCTCCTTTGTCTACAGTGAGCAGAAAAAAAAACATTCATGAAAGGCTGGACAATTAATTATCCTCTTTCACAATGTTGCATTTTAGTACAGCCAGCAGAGCCACTCTGTTAATTTCTTCAATTACGATGATGCTAATAAAAGATTTCTCCAAAGGGACCAAGATTAAACGAGATTTGCTTACAGAAGAGTCAAAAATGACTTTAGGAAGTTCATCCTCCTTCTCTCCTAGGATCACATCATAATACAGCAAATGCAAAACATCAGTGACAAAAATACCAAACAAGTTAACAACTGCACAGCGCTTAGTATCTGTTGTGTAAGACAGAAAATTTACAGTTTCGATCTGGTCTCTATTGAGATCCACGAGCTGCATTACGACACTGATACGCCAATCTCTCGGCGCTCATTCCAAATAAAGCCTTTATCACAGTCTAGTATATTTCTCCAGGCAGTCAAAACATGCCGCAAGAGCTTAGGTATCTCCAGCACCAAGGAGTGCAGGATCAAAATATCTGTTCTATCCATCTGAGAATTTGGGGGGGGGGGCGGAGATTTGGTTCAATTATTTAACAAAATACATTCCTGCGCCGCCTGTCTGGACGCTCTCTGAAATCTAGCTGAGCAGATAAGGACGTCAACTCAGACAGTTAAGACTGTTAAAACACCCTCACGTTTCAAGAAGATCTTCAGCGCTCTGAAGTGAACGCTGGAATGTTTGAGGTACCCCGATGGTCTCGATGAGACCAAATATAGCCTGACCTAATGATTAATATGAGCGAGACAGATAAAAGATAAGGCCGTGTGGTGGATAATAAACGTTTATAGGGTCAGTCTTTATGCTACAGCATGTAATCTACACCAAGCAGACACGCATCTCGGTCAAGTGTCTCTCTATCAGACACAAACATCTCAGTTAGTTTAATCTGTTTGAGTGAAGCGTATCAGTTAAACTGTAAGACAAACTGTATTGTTTTCATGCTTTTTTTAAAAGCCTAAAGATAGCTTCAAAATTAATTAGATTAACTTCTCACTTTATAAACTAATACATTATGTGCCAACATCAAAATCAGTGCAACGCTCTGCTTGGAAGCCCTGATTCTTTCCAAGAAGCACGGCACTTGGGCATACATGAGATATCTAAATATTATTGTAAAACAAGCATGCCCCCCCCACCTTGGGGAAAAAAGGCACTCCGTGACGCCCCTTCAGGACAATGTGGCTGACAACATTACAAAATCTGCTTCAGAATCACTCCACCACCAGCACCATAGCAAAGAGTTCAAGGCCTTGACCCATTTTAACTGGAAAAAAAGCTAAAACAACCCGATACTCAAGGCCCCCAAAATGATCTGCTGCCAGTGTCCCCGTGCCAGACACCCCCAGAGGTCCAATGTCCATAACTCAATGGATTGAAGCTTTCCACGTGGCATCAGGGACTCTTGCACATGTATTACTGATTAAAATACATATAAAAACAACAAAAAAAACCAAACAGAAATGAGGTTTCTCAACAGTTTGTATTGACTTTATTTTACACACAACCACCTGCTTCAGGTGTGGGGTTTTTGACTGAGTGAAAACATTAAGAGTCCCACTTTTCCAACCTGGCAACAAAGTTTACATGTTGAGATACACCGGCTCTGTGATTGTACATACGTTTACACTCCTCTACTGCCACAAAAAAAAGTGTTCAAAAATGTGTTTTTTGAGCATAGTACGAGTTCTCCCTGTAGTCTCGATCATGTCTGGTAAATATGTGGAGCATTATCAAAATTGCATGAAATAGAATTTCCAGAGGTCATCCTCGTGTTAAAGTGAAATCCTGTCGCTAAAGTCCTCCTACTCTTCACAATGAGGGTGATCCACTTATCTGTAAACCCTAACATGCTTTTCACAGACTTCACCAACAAGAGGCGACCAAAGTGGAAAAATGCACTCAGTTATGCAAACTGAGGCATGCTTTAATACAAATGTAATTATAATGTGATTCACACAACAAGTTCAAATGCTAATGAGAAAAGGATGCACTACAACAGAGCTGAATTCAGGCATTCCACCAAAGTGACTCGTTGCTATTTTGAAGTTGACACATTTCTCTTACGGGGCTCGATTTCAAATTTCCCTCAAAGATGTTAAAGTGATATAACTGGAATGTGATTGATGACTGCCTTCCACATGCGAAAGGATGTGAGGTCACAGTGGGCAGAGTGACAAAGAGTCATTTAAGGCCTCCAACAAAGGCCAACACAGTGAAACAATTATCTTGGTATTGTGTGGGCCTCTGGCAGGGAGAGAAGTTAACAAGATCACTGGTAAGTATGAAAATGATCCCAATGAAACTAATCTGTAGTAATCAATAATTTATGGGGGTTTTGGACATTGATGCCGTGACCACTAATCTGCAATCAAATGCAGTCTTGTATGCATGAGTAAATCACATGCCGAAGGGGAGCAGAGGCTATCCTGTCTTTCCTCGGCCAAGTCACAATTTATTAGGCTGGATGCAAACAGGCTGTTTTATAATAACGCCCGACATTCTGGAAGACATCAACCACGCGACAAGCATTCCTGAGAACTAAAGAAGAGTGCCAAAGACGGCAAAAAAACAAAAACAAAAAGCAAATCAATAAGCCTAAAATGAAAACAGAAAGTCACATTGCCCAAGCTTCATATCCCTAAGGGTGTCTATTGGTTATGAAAAGCACACAAGAATGACAGTGACCTCGTTTTGGGGAGGAGGAAGAAACCGACTTCAACATTTTGATATCAGGGGCTTACAAGGTGATGATGTCATGCACTGCTTTCTACTAAAGAGGACAGGTGACTGTAGATTTGTATTATTACTGTGGCTCACATGGCAGCTCAAGGGGTTACAGGTGATGCACCGATCTGACATTTTGATCAAATATCAATGCGATCACTGATGATCAGATCATGTTGGTTACAGCCAACACATCATTAACACTGCACTGATTGCTAACAGGGGAGTTAATGTAGCATTTAAGAAGCTAAAAACTAGGAAAAAGCAAAGATAGAGCAGCTGGAAGGCATTTCACTTCCAGCTGTTCGCAAAAGTTTTTAAGATAAAACATAAAACGATCGAGTGAGTTGCAAGGCTGAAAAACTCCAACAGCACGTTATGATTTCTCTCTTTTACTCAGTGGCACATAATGCTTGTTTGAAGGCTTCTGCTGCAATTCTAGTAAAATTGAATACTGTCGCCAACGGGTTCTTGTCCACTCCACTTTACACATGACATGCTTGTGTGGATCTGTAAACGGTGGTGGGTTCAGACTGAGCAGGGAATAAAGGAGAAACTCTCTAAGCTGAAATGAGACTGCAGAGACTGTGGAGTACCTGCAGGTTGACCTCGGCCTCGTAGAAAGTGAGGCAGGAGCAGTAGTGTCGGTCTGAATCGATATCTGTCAGCACAACGGTGAAGAAAGTGGGTGCTTTCCGATCTCTGGACAGCCTCCAGCCTCCAGGCTGGCAGAACTGAAAAGACAAAAAACAGTAAAATGACGTCACATAGGAATCCACAGAATCACATCTCACTTACAGTAACATTTGGTTACTTTTGATTTTTTTTAAATAAATTCAGTGGTTATGACACCCACTGAGACTTTTTGCTGGTAAACCAATCAAACCTTCAAATTACTGTGAAATACTGCAGCAGGTCCTAGCTGAATCCCAACGCCCCCATAAAGAGCAAAGACAGGATGTCCTGCTCTGGGGTTGCAATTTCATCTCCTATGCATGCCACAGAGCAGGAAGTGGCATGTTCAGAATTTATTTTCTTTAAAAATCGTCAGCGATGGTGCCCGTTCTAATTGAAGGTCTGAGCATGAGAGGAAATGTCGCACACAAGACTTACAGGGACAAAAAACTCCAAAACAAAAAACAGGAATTAAGCAACTTTATACATTAAATCAAAGCTAAAACTGAGAATAACAACAAATATTTATTTATCCTACTGTCCCAATTTCTTATTCAGATTTTTAAATTACGAATCATCATTTAAGAAAACAACACATCTGAAAGGCGGACCCCTCTGTTACACCGTTTTATTGATTCAGACTGTCCAGGGTATAAGTTTGGACAGAGGTTTAGATATTCCATGAGAGAGTCCTGTTCTCCCAAAATCTTCCAGGAAGGACTTATTATTTAGACTTCCAAACATTCCTGTTTACTGACGATTTAAGTATCACACAAATCAATAATTTTCTATGCGTGACAAAACTGAGCCATTTTTAGAAAACTGTGGGCAGACCTTAAACAGGTTTTAGGTCCCAGAGCAACAACAGCGTGAGTCATCTCCAATCCTGACACAAAACATCTGCAAAGTGTGGAAAAAAAACAAGCTTCTCCCGATACGTTGTCTGGTTAGACAAAACCGGTTTATCAATCTATTGACTTTATAGTTAGAGACATAAATTGCTGTTGATGTTGCCTTCACATAAACACTTGCAATTCTTCAAGCTCAAAATAAACCTGCCCACTGTTTGGAGAAATAGATGAATTATTTGTTCTTATAGATAAACTTTGAATAGTTTATCTTCCAAAAAAAAGGAAAAAGGAATAAATAAGCCACGTGGCACACGCACAGAGGGCCAAAGTATAAGGGGCAGGCAGGCATTTGGTCAGAGAGTTGAGTGTTTGTGTCTGATCCTTCTCTTGTTTTTGCAGGAGGCCCAACTGGCTCTGGTTTTGAAAATGGTGTTTAGACTGCTCCTCAGGGGTTACGCAGGGGATCACCGGACACATGGAGGAAGAGAGGAGACCGGGTTAAGGAGGGGCAGCTAAGGGCAAAAACAGATGAACAGATGGGTAGATAGCTGGCTCTGTACACGAGGTAGTGTCTCTTGGGCAGCAAATGATAAGAGGTCAACTAAAAAAAAAAAAAAAAAAAAAAAAAAAAAAAAAAAAAGGAGAAAAGGGAATTAAAGGGGAGGGCTGGAAAACAGAGATTAAGAGAGGAAGGGAGGAAAGAGAGAGATGGGAGGGGGACAAGGGGCCTGTTCAACCTGGAGGTTCAGACCAGGATGCCATCTTCTAGCAGATACAATAGCCCACAGGAAATCTGTTAAACCTGCATTGTGGGGAGGTGTGTGTGTGTGTGTGTGTGTGTGTGTGTGTGTGTGTGTGTGTGTGTGTGTGTGTGTGTGTGTGTGTGTGTGTGTGTGTGTGCGCATGCATGAATGCTCGGGCCAGACAGGATCCAAGGACAAGTGCGGATAACTGTGCTCCTGTCCTAAAGTATTCCAACTATGCCATTCATTGTTGTCAAAAAAGAGACAAACACATTTGGGACCACATAGCTCAGAAGATCACAGGAGATAATAACATCCTGTGTGTGTCTGTGTGTGTGTTGTATTTCTCCATGTGTGTTTCCGTAGTGGTGAACATATGTGCGAGATGGGGACTATGACACGGTGACATGCAGGCAGCAGATGAAAAGATGATGGTGAAATGATGAATTGCCTTCCATAATGTTAAATAAGTGTTTAAGTCAGGGGTTTCTCTCCTGTAGGTCTGCAGAGACACTTCAGGGCTGGCACAGGTTCAAAGACACTTGACTGAGTTTGGTGTTTAGTAAACTTCATGGTATTCAGGGACCAATGCTTCCAGACAGACATCCATTTACATGCAACTTATCACTGTCTACATAAAACATGTATCTTTGATGTAGCTGGATCCGATTCAGACTCTACAAAGAAAGTGATTCCACGTATCCTACGCAGCTGCATTTTTATAAAAACGTGTCTCATTTCCGAGGTTTTAAACACTCAATGCTTATGACGCTACAAGTTTCAGGCCTGTGCAACAACTGAGTTTGGATCCTACACTAAGGTGTTCACATATGGTGAATGTTTGCTTGATTAAAACTATTTCAAGTAAGATGAGTATACTGATGGTCTCTCTCTGCAACCTACTAGAAAGGAAGGGCATCTCTGAAGGTCTGCAGTGCTTTTTACAAATGTTGTCATTTTAAATCAACTGCATGTAAACATCAATCCGAAGAAATCCTCTGTGATTTGTAATTAAGTGTGGATATACCGATAGTAACACTTTTCTTAAGTTATTCCACTTTAAAAAGGAATTGAATAAAATGTGGCTTAAGCGCAGACTTTGTTTTAATTTAGTGGCCTAACAAAAATATTGCATTTTTAAGACTAAATGATACCAGAATTAAACTTTGTAGACACAGCGTTGTGGTTAGGGTATACCTGCCACCAATGGGACCAGGTCAGTAGAGTTTATTACTGAACTGACTGCTAACTGACAGACTGACAAAAGTAGCAGTGTGAACTTCAATGTAGAGCAATCGTTTCAGGTCAGACTCAAGAAGTCTAATATCTGTAGAATGGATGTGGTATTACAGACTGGTTTAGAGGCCTGGCGCTAAGCATGTTCACCACTGCATCCTGGTTTGGAACCTGATGTGATGAGCGAGGGGTCGACTGAGAAACTGTGGTACACTCAAGCTTCATATGGCAGCAGCTCTTCAATCACAAGGCATGGCAGCCTTAAACCAGACCATGCTTTGTCATGCTTTGACTCTGATGGGGACCATGACTTACAAAGTTTGTGTCAGTGAGATGTGAAACTAACAACCGAGACAATAATCTTGTAAGATAAATGTTTACTGAGGTCACAGATCAGGTAGGATGGGGGGCTTCTATGCTTCTATGCTACATTCTTCAAACAGAAACAGTAACTGCTATATAGGACAGATAGATTCCAGAGACCAAGCAGAAGGTAACAAAAGGTGAAAGCACTGACTGACAGGATCAGACATAGGCTACACACTGACCTATAGCATGACACGGGAATCAATTACAGAGCAACACGTGCTAACAGTTTAGCCTTTATACAGCTAAGAGAAAGGACATCTCCTGGTCCAAAATTAGATCTCAGTCAAATGACAAAGGATCTCTGGGACACACTTGCTCTGCTGATGTCAGAGGCGAGCTGACTGCAGCCCTCCAGCTAAACCTACCACGTCGCATCATGTGCTACAGCCCAGCATGACTGACTCCCAACCCCACAATTCACCACCCCATCAGTGATATTAGATATGCAGTCTGACCTGGTAAGCATCGTCACAGCACCAATCAAAAGAAAGAGAGAGAGAAAAAAAAGAAGGAACACAGCTGCATTGCCTGAACAAGACACAGCAACATTCTTCTATTATGACAAGTGATTAAAGCTTGCTTAGGCTGGTGCGGCCAGCTTAAACAGGGGCAGCCGCCATTACTAACGATGACTAAGGAAAAAGAGTCAGAGACAACGATATCAGCTTTGTTTTCCACCAGTATGACACAATTGAAACATGACTGGAAAGCGGGGTTTAAGTGTTTTCATTATGACCACAACATTTCAGAGTCCTGTACTAGGAGAAATACAAACAGACTCTGAAGGGTCATAAAACCTTGAAAGAGTTCCCGTCACCACCAATGAACTCTGTCCCGCAAATCCTCCACGAGAGAATTATTTCATACTCTGGTTAGGTTACTACATCCAAAAGTTCTCGCATGTTTTCGCTCCGCAGCAATAAAATGTGTATAGACCGAGCTGTCTCCTCTAATCTGATCGTCAACAAGAATGACCCAAAGTGGATGAGAGAAAAAGGAAAATATTTTCCTCTACAATCCTCTAATCACATAGGCGACTTTTTGTGTATGAGACAGAGGGAGAGACCTGGAAAATGCAGGAATATGGGCAGTTTTTAAAATGACAACACATACAAAACACAGAAGCTGAGTTCACACACACTAACATTTGCATTCCTAAAAATAACTGTTCTCACATCCTAAAGCGGGTGTTACTGAAAGGAAACACACAAAAAAACAACAACTTCAACTTTTAAAGAATTCCAAGACAATGCTGCCAGAAAAATCTAGCAGCAGATGTGCCCTACACCACGTGCTTCCATCATCCTTTTCCCTCTACCTTGCTCTTTCCCCATTCTTATGGAAGCATGCCAGGAAGACAACACAATGACGGAAAGTGAAGTGCAAGGTGTCAGGGGCTGGCCGGGGGGTGAGAAGGTCAGCGGCGTGCAGCCTAGCCAGGATTCCATCTTTATCAGGTCTGCAGGATGAGCAACGGACAAAACAACCAGAGATGGCCGCGAGCGAACAAACATGCTTACGTCCACCCCCCACACACCTCATCTCCTTCACTCAAGGACACCAAGATGATGACAGGAAATGAAACGGTCAACAAAAAACAAACAAACAAAAGAAAAGAAAAAAAAACCTCCCACACCATAACTCCCAAACACTTCTCCATGGTTACAGTGACTTAATTCACTTTACTGCAGCACAGATGCATCACAAAAGCCTCTGAGGTGACATCTGATCTCCTCAGCTCTGCTAGTTTGAAAGTCTGGTTTACTTTACCTGTTATGTAATACAGGAGACATATGGTTCATTTTAAAGATAGATTATTTTTAGACAACCATGATAGAGCACAGCATGTAAAAAAAAAAAGAAAAAAATGTCAAGTCAGGCAGTGAAGTAAGAGTCATCTAGCAAATATGGCAAACACTAATGCAGTAATGTACACAGAATTCCGTGCTTCATAAATGCCACATGTGTAATAGGAAATGTAACACTGGAAAAGGACCCCGCTACAACATGTATTTCAAGCAAAAACGTAAAGAGTTTTTTTTTTTTTTTTTTAAATTGCCACGCACAGTCCCACCACAAGCTTGCAAAGGACAGCTTTGCTTGAGGGCAAATACTTTACTTCAAAAACACTGCATAAATGAAAACCAGGCAGCTCACCACAAGCGGCTTGAAAATAGAAATGCAGAGACGGGAAAAAAACTAAACATCCCATTGGAGAATTAAACATTCCTATTTATAAATCAACCCACTGTCAGTTCATCCTGTACCCAAACCTTACTACTTCAGCTTCACCTTGAGTTAATATGGGATGTTCACTGTTTGGCATGTGGGATCCCAAAGTTTAGATTGACTCTCCGGTGCCAATTCAGTCAAAAGTAGGTTAATAGACTCTGTATCTTCCAAGAATGAATAGGTTGAATCATAGTTCAGTCAGGAATCTGCCATAAAAATGTACTCAAGAGTAGAAAAATTCCCTGTCGGAATCCAAGAAAAGTCCATGGACTTTCCCCATACTGTTTAATAGTAGTATCAAGCGGGAAAAATGATATTAAAACCACCTGAGTAGTATGAAAACAATCATAATCAAATAAATTCTCCCATTGTGATGATGGAATATGTCAAAATGGACAAAAAGAGCAGTAAAAATCAACCGTGTAAAGTCCTGGCACTTTGTATACAAAACGAAAAAGAAACAACCAGACTCGATAAGTCATGTATGAACATGTTAATCACTTGTCAGCATACTGAACTTCTTAAACAAGATTAAACTGATGCCAAAGTCTTCTAAACACTACAGGATTTCACAATTCAAACGAGGTGTCTTGCATTAAACAAAAATTACAGCTTGGGATTTCACAAAGTAAATAAATGAGAAGTGACCTATTGGTAGATGAGTACAGCACATATTATGCTGCACTCGAGAAAGCGGACTATGACTTTCAACACGTAAAACGCAAAAACTCGAGTTGGTTTCCAGAGAAATGTACGAAAGTTACAGACAGTTCTTGATATTGCCCGACTTTAACGTAACGTAATGAAAGCCGGGTGAAAAACAGACACCAGCAGACCGAAACAACCTGTCAGGTTCCTACATTTGTGACAGCCGTGGGGAAAAATACAAGCATGGGTACCCGGCTTGGGTACTCATCCTTGTATTAAAGAACGTGGCAATGAAAAGGCGAAGCTTTTAGCAGAACTGGCTGTTCCTTTCAATATTTACAGAGATATGCTTGACATATAGTAAATATTTGTGGAACAAAGGATTAGGCTTCATTATGATTCAGCGTGCAGCGAGCCACAATTTGCTCCAAATAACTGTCATACTTATTACATAAGATCATCTTCTACCTAAATCATCCTCTTTAAAGACAGTGACACGCTTATAAATACGGCTTTATTGTACGTTTTGAAATCTGCTTGTGTCTCTCACAACAGATAGCAGGACTCTGATTATATTTACTCTACCAAAAAACCCCGATACCTCCCCGGGATCTGGTTCACACTCACATCTGGCATTCAAATCTAGACTGCCTGCAGATGTGCATCTGACCTTGGAGCACTTCATCCTCACAACTGAGACAGTCCAGGATCTATCCTAATTTTGCAGCACTGCCTATAAAAATCATCCTGAACACCTCCCGTGTCCACAGGTCAGATGTGCGGTGGGTTAGCTTTGTCTACCACAGCATCCTTTATGACAGGAACACCAAGGGGACTAAAATTAGAAAGTGGGAAACAAAAGCTAAAAATTAGGGGGTGGATGATTTCAAGGATTTTGCTGTCAGTGTGACTGCAAACACTATGCAAATCAAGGTAAAAATTTAGTTTGATGTCCCATTAAGGCATTAAATAAATCACCACTAATAAAAAATATTAATTGTAATCATTGTCTCTATGTGCATAATGAGCATGTGGGACACGTGAGCCTGTATATGCATATAAAAACAGATGGACTGAATAATTGTAATGGGCCTTATTTTTAAGGTTTTAAAGCACCAAATTACTACAGGCCCTTTTTTTTAACCCAGGAGTAGGTAAACATGGTTGTTACGGTTATCTGTAAAAAGTAAACACGACACATCAAAACACATTTCTGAGCACATGGAGCGATGCATGAAAGAGCAGGGTAAACAGCTTTATCCTGATGTTGTCGATCAGTACAATGGCCGTCCAGCTCAGAAAGATAATAGCTTTGTAACAGGTGCTTCCTCCACTGCCTTGTAGGGGCCCTGGCTAAATATCAGTACTCACCATAGGTTCTGCTCTCACTTCTGCTGTCCTCCAACCACAACATGTTTTGTTCCTCTCCTAACTATACACTAATGCAGTGCGTGGAGTAAATGCAAAACCTTAAAAAAAGAAATAAACTTGCTACAGAAGGTCTGGTGTTGTTCTCAAAAAACAACAAGAGATGATATCTGTGACGTACTTCAGACGTGGTGACCAACATCTCCTTTTCTACCCAAGCAACCGGCAACCTCTGTCGCTGAATCGTGAAAGCAGGGTTGTAGGGTTGCCAAAACATGCAGCGTTCATATCCTGTATGAGGTTTTATGGATAGTGATGATACTATTCAGTCAAGTGGGCTGTGGGTTAATGGTAATATTTATCCTCCTTTATACCAGAACAAAATCAGCTGGTAACCGTTCGTTTGAATGTGGCGAATACATCCGCAAGTTTGGTTTTATAGTGAAGATGCTGTATAAACTGTGGGTGTGACCATTCAACCATGCTCCCTACAGGACATGCAGCTCTTAAACCCACAGAGACTACCAGAGTTTATCAACCACCCAGCAGAGCTATGCAAAGAGCCCTAAAGTCTTCCTAGGCTACAAGAAAAAAAAAAAAAAGAATTCATTAGTGCAACATATTATTCTGTGACTGGAATTAATCGTTTCCCCTTAGTTTCAGTATTTTTTCACCTGAAATTTCAAATATGTTCAAGTTCAGCACAGGGAGTTCAGATTATTATAGGAATATTTTGCTGGAAAATCATGTTTGAAAAGCACAACGCTGAGACTGATTTCAGAAGCTGGGTCTGTACACCTGCAGTCCTGAGAGTGATAGAGAGATATTTCAAAGATAAATATTTAAGGCACGTAAGTAGAATTCACAAGTGAGGGGAAGTAAGGGACTCTGCAGTTATAAGCTATGTCGCCAGCCACTGGTGTAGTCATCATCAAGTAGTCATTCACATATTTACTAGCAACTTTCATTCACATGTAACCACGTAGGGGAATGTTTGGAGCAAGCATGTGGGTGGTTCAGGATAGCCGTGGTATCCCAAAACTGGCACCATTTCACAGCTATTGTTTTTGCGTAGGTCCCAGTGGCACGTGAGATTGTTATTAACCATCATCACTTTCATGTATTGTTTGCTCGGAAGGAGGCTTTCCATGTTATTCTCAAACTTGAAGTCGATTAGGAAATAACATTTCTGTTAAGTGGACAAGTCAAAAAGCTCTGCCTGTATTTTATCTAGAAGTATGTGAGCTCTCCTGTGTACCGTGGCTCGATTTCATCCTGTGTATTCCCATTTCCTGGTTAGCTCATATCATGGAAAGTCCTGCCTGCTTGACAACTCCAGCTTTGTTTCCTGATGTGTTTAGCTTCACTGGCACATAAAGCATTGATTACTCATCTGTGGATCTTCCTGATGTACACATGGTCCCATTTTCCCGCTAGCTGGAAGGGCTTCCGGCTATTTGGAATGCACTGTTTAGTTTCTCTCTCATAGCTTTACAAACATCAGAAGACTGACGTGCAGCGCGACATGTCACACATGAGCCAATCCATAAGGTGATATAATTAGGTTTCATTCTTTCATAAGTCAGTTATTTGGCAATTAGCCTAAATCGGACTAACAAGGCCTGCTGATTATGAACAATGCAGTAAAGCTTTGTCATGTTTTGCTTATCCAACCAACAGAGAGGTTAGATAAATGACCCCTCATAGCTGAAAGGGTGAGTCTTCTCTCAAGTGAACTGAACTTGACCTAAGCCCAGATGCTAGGAGGTTTAACAAAACAGCTTTGGTGTTCTGGTTAGATATGAGACAAAAAGCTTCAGTTATGTTTGGCTAAAATCTTAAACTTTAAGACACTTGATGGATTAAAAGAGATTTTTAAGGCATTAAAGCAGAGTACGCTTCTTTCATTTGTGCTTATTATATTGCCTAACCTGTAGAGCTGGACATACATATATGACATAGATGTCACTGGGTGCTATTTAATAGATCATTTTTATTTTATATACTATATTCCCATAGTTAGAATACTGAATATTCTTGAACAATGCTAAACAAGTAATCATGTTTTTGTGTTTTTAATCAACTATATTTTATCAGTACAAAACATTCTAGGGCTCTCGTTCTAATCGCTGTGTGTGCACTCACGTTACCCTTCCTGTGAAGCGTCTTTACTTTTATCTTGGCTCCTAGATGGGTGGAGACGATATGCAACATAACACTGGACAATCAGGGCCTTTATCGCCTCTCTGAGGAAGAAAAAAATGGCATGCAACTCTTCTCAATAACAGTTTCTATCGAAACACTTTGTGGCAGATCTCTGAACCTCAATATGCT
This sequence comes from Maylandia zebra, assembly GCF_041146795.1. Classification (NCBI taxonomy): domain Eukaryota; kingdom Metazoa; phylum Chordata; class Actinopteri; order Cichliformes; family Cichlidae; genus Maylandia; species Maylandia zebra. The sequence continues at coordinate 20,547,261 of NC_135167.1, read as the reverse complement.
GCACTACAACTGCAGCTTAGTGCAGGTAAACGAGTCACTTACTTCCCATAAGGGTCGAAACTGCTGCTTCTTAGAGGGAGTAAAGTTCACCCAGCATACCACTGTTATCATGCTGTACTCCTTTTGTTAAATTCTTTTTCTTCATGCACAAAAATTGGGTTTGTTGTCTTACAAATAAATATTCAGTCTCTTTATCATATCATATTATATCAAGGTCAGATTTTTCTTAGCCATATTGCCAAGCTCTATGAGGTGAGTAGAACTAGCAATACGGTTAATATTGCTCTTATATATTTCAGCCACACATAACAGTCAAAAGAAAACAACGAGTACGGGAGGAGTTTGCTTCAAAAATAAATTCCAGATTTAATCTACGAAGGTGGTTGCTATTGTATAGTCATTGTAAAGATCATCTATATGATTCTGCCAGTTGAAAAACACTTCCATTGAGGGTTTTTTTTTTTCCATTTTCATTGCTTAAGTCCTTTGCAGGACAAGAGCAAGATGACGAGAAAACAAATATTTACAGTGAACATTTTAACCTTAAACATAAGACTTAAAGACTCTGTTTGTTTGTGTGTTGGGTGATGTTGTAGCAGTACTTTCACCAGGAGGGTGTTTAAAAGAAGCCTAAAACTTTTTAAAGTCCCAAATTGAAGTGGAGAAAAGTCTACCAGCAACTAAAACGAAACGGTGGCAGATATCTTAACAACTCTACTGGATCAGCAGAGAAAATATTTTTTTTTCAGGTTTTTTGTCTTTTTGTTATAACAACAAATAACTTAAACACAGTTTAAGTTACGACTTTCTGTTTTTTTGTGCAGTGGACTAAATTTGAGTTTCACTATGATTTCAAGGAACATTTTTACTTAAGGGGGGGCGCAGCCCAGGTCTTGCTGCAGTCAGGTCCAAGACTTCGTCTTCCTGAGAATATCTCTAATTAAAACCATATTTTAAATTTCAGTTAGAATTTCACCATTTGTACTCTGGCCCAGTGGACATAAACTATCCACACATGACACTTGCAGTTCACATTTTTCTAATAACTTGAGCATCTTTTCTGGAAGTGAAGCCTTGTTTCTCATTACAGCAGGGATTTGGAGGAAAAGCAAGAGTTCAACAAGTTAAAGTTCTAGACAAGAGACATGACACATGTGAGTCTGGTCAAGTCAGGTCACATTCCTTTAAAGGAAGATGGGCCCTGAAGTTTAATGTTTGAACAACAACAAGCAGAGAAACAAAAAAAAAAAAATCCCAAAAATCTCTGTTGTAAGATCATTTGCTGTTACAATACATGTACTTCTCTGCATTTGATGCAGGTACTCTGTGTGTTTGCATTTACTGTATATGCCACAGGAAAAAATGCAGCCTTTTCAACAACAGAACACAGAGTACAGTAACCTTTCTCCAACTTATCCTAGTGTCTCTCTGTTATCAGCCAGCCTTGGATTAGCCTACTGTAGGAGCACATGTGATTTAGTGTTGTTTGGATGCAGGACAGAAATTGCAATGCCTCCAAGAGCACCATATGCACTACAATCCCTACAACTTGTAAACTGAAACAAGGAATTTCCAAAAACACAAGAAAAAAAAAGTTCATAAAATAGCAGTTATACTTCTTAGAACTCAGTATCGGAAGTTAGACCTTGTCTCAGTATCGAAGCATAGCCAATGCAAAACCACAGCTTGGATAGACAAACTGATTTCTAAAATACTTAGAAATCACAGGTGTAGCTAGAGAGAAAAAAAGGGAAAGTCAATTGGAGTTTTTAAGGTAGGCTGTCACCGATTTAGTTTTGTTGCTAGTAAACCTGTCTTGATTTCAATCTTAGACTTTCAGAAGTATAACACCCTTCAACAAAAATAATTGAGGTATGAAGTTAATATAACACTATGTCTTGTGTTTAACACAGCAGATGATCAGAACTGACTAACTGATAATGTTTGCTCCTCAGCCCCCACATCATTAGCTGCTACAGCGCATGCTACCTTACTTAACGGATGCCTTATGTGCTAATTACAAATAGCTAAACAGCTAATGTTAAAGTATGTACTGGACAGGGAAGTTTATGATAACTGGGCTTGACTTCATAAAATTCCTCATAAAGACTGGGGTGTTGGTCTGTAAGATGCTTTGCCAAGTTTGCTGTGCTACTGTTTATGTGTTCAGCTGCTAGTGAGGAGAGAGGCTGATTGTTAGCTACAGGCTTTTGAATTCAATACTGTTACAAATGAGTAAAGGAGTATCTAATCCGATCCGTGACTTTTTAGTATCAATTAGTAACAAAGTATCTTTTTTTTGACAACCATCCGTGGTACATATACTGCTTAAAATGCCTATGGAATTAAGTATTTTCAGAGGTATGGTATTAGTATCACTAACCTGCAAAAAATTACTAAGTAACAAAGTAATGTGTCGTTGGGACAAATGTTAACCAAACCACAGGCTTGTAAAGGGGAAAAAAGGTTAAAAGGTTAAAACTGTATTTGCTGCAATAACTCCACATGCCAACATTTGACAAAGTCATTTATATCATAGTTACTTGATTTATTCATTCCTACTTTTTAGCCTAGATGTGCTGCATATGCTGCATATCCTGTCGACAGAATTTTCAAGGACTGTTCTGAAGAATGAATTTAGGTTTACCACTGACCACTATATTGGGTCAGTGGGATAAGAAAGTTCAACTTTGGGCAAACAGCAGAGACGTAGAGCTGTGGATAGATGAGGAAGACTAACACTTCACCTCAGCGTGACAGACCGACCCTCGTGTCAATCAAGAAAACATCCAATTTTAGTTTTAAGGACCACGAAAATGCATACCAGAGATGACTCAGGCTAGTGTGAGACCATAATGTCGTCTGAATATTTATTGTCACGATAATTATTTCAATCAGTCAGAAACCTAAAAACAATAAAAATGCACACTGAAGCACATACCAGGGCTGGGACACGCAAATATTTTTATTATTTAATAAATTATTTTAAGGAATAAGCAATTGTTACATCTGCCGACAATCATTTCTCATTAACTGACTAATTATTTCAGCACTGAATTATATAGCACTAAAACTTCACTTTGGCCTTTTGCATAAAATGCAGAGCCCCAACCTGAGCGCACTGTGGTGAGCCCTGTGCCTAGCACATGATCAAAGGACACTGATTTGAGGCTACATCTACTGAGGAGATGCTTTGTTTTCCTACCGGGAATTACAGAGGAGACAGCAGGAATGAGTCTGTTGACAGAACATTGTCCGCAGGCTACATGTAATAGACTCACCCTCATGTTCAACACTGAACTTTGTGGTGCTTAGGAATGTGTTTGACCTCTCAGGCATAGTTGTTAAGATACTTCACCTCACCCAACACACATAAACACATGGAAAGCCAAGTCGAGCATAAACACAAAGACCTATCCGTTTCTATTGCACAGTGTGTTGTGTATGTAACTCTCAGGGGATGATAATGTCACTTGAGTTAAAGTATTATATAAGAGATTTTTTATGGGCCTCTAAATAATTTTATTTAACCAAACTAATACTAGGTGGTCAAGTCAGAGATCAGCCAAAAATGAGAGGATTTTTTTTTTTTTTTTTTTTTTTTAAAAGAAGAAGAAGAAAAAAGACAAAGTGTGTAAATAAAGTGACGGGTCACCACTCATTGCAAGAACAGGTTTAGTGACCCCTGTGAAACTCTGTTGAAGGGATTCTTCTGAAAGATATTGGTGTTTTGATGCTGCAGTACTCCAAAATCCAAAATTAGGTGCTAATCTGGTCACTTTGGAGGCCATGGCAGCAACCCTTCCTACTTGACTGGTCTTGATTTTGTATTCTATTTGATTGGATTTTGTCGTGTACACAAAACATAATGATTAGTACATGCAGGATTGTGCAAAGGTCTTGAGCCACCCCTGATTTCTTTATATACTGCTAGGAAAATGCAAGTGATCTATTCAAACATCCGAGAGCAAAAATGGAAATAAAAACAAACAAAACTGAAAGTCAATATTTGCCGTGACTTCTTTTAATCTATGACACAGCTTGAATTCTTTTAAGCAAGCTTTTTTTGGCATTTTTCAAAGTAGTCTTCAGGAATAGTTCTCTGGGTGTCTTGAAGGACATCTAAAACTCTTCTTTGGATGTTAGCTGCCGTGTGTTTGGGATAATTACTATGCTAAAAAAATAAAGCAGTTGCTAATCAGACCCTTTCCTCATGGTATCACATGGTGGATCCAAATCTTACATTACTTTACTGCAGTTCTACCTACGCTGCAACTCTGCAAGTCCATCAGTTGTGACAAGATTAGGGCTCAAATTGTGATCATAAATATTTTGTACTTGTAAATCAGACTGCGTAGCTGTGAACTGAGTTTTATAACCTTGTAAATCAAAATATCTCAAAATGTTATGTTTGTGCGTCCACAGATGAGAGTTTCTATCTGTGTAAAAAAGATTTGTGTTCGTGAAAAATATTTACACAAGTTACAATTTTTTTGTTAGGTCTGTTTACAGATACAAAGGAAAAAACTATGTGTAAAACTTTGTGCTCAGGATCCCTCACTTGTGTGCGAGTTTCAACTTGCAAGTACAAATTTTGACCAGATTTTTTTTCCTTTCAGCTGATTGGTCAATGTCCACATGTGCTGCTCTCACCGCTAACTAGAGCAAAGCTCCCCAGCAGCACTGGCTGAAACCATGTTGCAAACCATGACAGAGCCTCCACCATGTTTTATAGATAGCTGCAGACACTCACTGTGTTATCTTTGGCATTTTTATAGATTAAATAAAATACATGGGAAATAAACGATGTGTTGTTACACTTTATTACTAGCAGGGATAGAACTGGTTCTTTGCTAAGCTGCCTGTTATGTGTAGACTGGTTTATGCACTGAGTTAGGTGCCTTTTTTATGCTTGACTGACCTTCATAAGCCTGGAAACCTGTTGCTCAAGAAAACTTTGAAACAAATTACCAGAACGTCTGTGTCGTTAGAAGCAAAATAATAACATGTCCTCTCTCTTTTTATGTCTGTCACCTTACATCAAGATCTTTTTAATCACTAGAATCTTGAATTTTTTTCTTGCCATGAACGTCATCTTACTTAGCAACAGATTTATTTATTTTTTGCAGCCACTAATGACATAATAATTTTTTTAAACATGTGCATAATTAATAACTCATGACTGATATTTCAATTACAGTGAGCAGCCTGTATTCGTAAATGTTCAAAAGAGAAATAAAGGTTGTCTGAGTGGGATCATTATAATCGGTTTTAACAGACTTGATTTCTTTTATGTACCATTTGTACAACAAACAACAACAACAACAACAGAGAGAAACCTTTTCATCATAAACTGGCGCAGGTAGAAGACATGAAGGTTTTTAAGGTGAAATATGCAGGCATAAATTACAACTTTAACCAGCATTTTGCACTTTAACCAGCAAAAGCAAGCTTGGACAAGCTTTTGTGTGTCTTGTTCACAAATAGATAGATCAGATCAAACAGCTTTAAGTCCATGTGGTTGTCTTACAGTGTAGACTTTACAAGTACTATTAATAGAGCCCATAAAACAGGAAAGGAAAGAGTGTGTCGGAAGCAGAAGACTTTTTGAGAGGGAACAACAGAGGAAGAATAAAAAAAACTTAATTTGATACCAATATGGTGTCAACAACTGTGAGCAGCTTATGGCCCTTAACATGCACTGAGATTTAAAGGGTGCTTGCAATTAGACAAGCAAACTCAGTAGTTCAAAAATAATACCAGACGGTCTTAATTTTCGCCAAAGTAATACTCTGACAGTACTGCTGCCCACCAGGACTAGTGCTGGGTAATGCTTTAACATCTTGAATATGACCGGTAACTACTTTAGTTTATGAACGAATAAATATTTAGTTAAACTAAGTATTTCTGGCACTGACCAGCAAGGGCTGCAACTATTAAACATAAAGTTAATTGGTAACACATTTCCCTACCTATTACTGTAGGACCAGGCTTTTTTTTTTTTTTTTTTTTTAATTTTTTAAATTGGCAATGAATAGGTCTTTTCCCTATTTGGCTTAAATAAGCCATCGTCTGTAAAAGCATGTCTAAAGCCACAAGAAGACCAATTGGATAACTGAATATGTTGATGGGCTAGCTGCGTGCAAGTAAATTACTCTAGAAATATGAAAATAAGCAGCCTTAGACTTATTACAGCTCACCACATTCATTTTGAACAGAATAAGCAAAAAATCAATAATCACATGGCGAGCCACGTTTAGCCTTCTGCATCATCATTGGATTCAGGTTAACCTTTGCATCGCTGTGTCAGTCATATTTACAAAATTCTGCTTAGCTAGCTTCTGTCACCTGACGACTCAGTGAGGACCTTCACAGAAAAAGTTAACGAAAACCAAACATAAATTTGTTTCTACCAACAGTAATGGGGGGGAAAAATTTTTTTTTTTTTAAATCAACCTATAAGGAAAAATTGTTACTTCTGTTTATTTGCTAATGACCCAGATAGCAATTATCATTGCTGAAATTTGGTAAAATACATAATTAAAACATTTTTTTTTGATTGCGAAAACTCCTAGGGGGTCCTAAAGTTGCACTACCTTCAAAGTTAGCTAATTTACAGTATAGCATGAGGCTGTGCCCCAATTCTGAAAAGCGAGGTGATGGAAATGTACTAGGTGCACTGACCTCCATCTACAGACCTGACTCATCCATACCAGATGAGTTCATGGGCTGGTTCCTATCATCATCACTTGCCTGCAAAGATTAGAAACACATTTTTCCGAGCGCAAGTTGTAAACGCTTTTTCTTGGTGCATTCCTCATCTGTGGTTATTTAGTCTGCTGGGGGCCTGTTGTGACCGCAAAATGCTTTTCGTGCTCAGCTTCATCCACTGATGTGCTCCTTAGTGTTTGTAAAAAGCAATTTTCTTTTTCATGGAGTGGAGAAAATCTGCAAATAATAATGGTTTACATACCAGCTCAAAACAGGGCCAAAATGCAAATTGCTGAGTGGGTCTGTTAAACACTATGGTGTATCTTCATTAAAGCTTCAAAGTTGGAATTTCAGTCATTTGGCCCCTGACCAAAGTTTGTCACACACAACATAGTAGGAAAGTTAATTTCTGAAACAACCCCCTCTTTCCTGTCCTTGCTTACCCCTCTGGGTGCTTTTTTTGTTTGTTTCTAATCAAGAAGATTTGAAAGACTTGAACATATGAATCCTATTCAACATGTTATTCAACAGTCCAAACTAAACTTGCAAATACTGTCATATCTTCGAAGTACAAAATGTGATTTTTGCAAAAAAAAATAAAAAAATACGTCACTGAAAAAAACTTTTTTCAGTGCCTTTAGTGAGAAACATCATCCCTATGCTTTCTTTGCAAACTGGGGATTGCAGTATGTCTTAATTTGAGTCCAGGCTGACACATAATGAAGAAGCATTGGTGGGGATCACTCCGGAAAGATAAAAATTCACACACCCACACAAGCCCAAAAAGAATGCTATGCAGGTCCTCAATGACATCTGGAACCACTAAACTAATAGATTCAGCTAAACGTGTTTCAGTGTTGCTATATTTAAACTAGAGGAATCTTTGACAGGATACTTGAGGGATGATGCAGAGAAAACAGAGCCACCTTGGTTTCTTTTTCTCAGACACACTTAGAGTAAACTAGGGTTTGAACTCAAGAAAAAAAAACAACTCGCCAGTCTAGAGACATTCTCTTCATTTCATTTCTTGAACTACGCCAGTCACCGATGCGGTTTGTCGGCTTTGAGGAGCATTGTGCTTTGCTGCATGACACACGGTTGCTCGTATCTAAATAATGACTCCCAATGAGACATTCCTGTCGGCCACCAGCAGACTCAGTTAGTTACACAGGAAGACGCCGGCATGCCATTCAAACCGCCCACTCACAATATGTCCATTTGTGGCGGAATAACAGCCTCACTTGTCCTCATCTGCCTTATAAATACCGCTGCGTAAACAAAAGTCGGAATAATAGCGTCTCTTTGACCGTGACAGAGATCCTAAAGATTTCAGCTGCAGCCATAATACCTTACAGCCATCGTTTAATCAATGATTTAAAGATAAACAAACCTTTTTTCGTAAATCATCTAAAAGACGGAGACAGAACTGTAATGTTAAACTTTTAAATCTTCAAATATTATATGAAAAGAATAAATTATGAACTCCACTCCACAAACTACTCTATCATAGTGAAAAACTTACCTCATCTAAACATGACTTTTTGTGGAATGCCAAATGTTTGCATAAACTAAGTTTATCTTGGCGTAGATATCTGACCCACATTATGCAACTTGTATGCGGTGAAGTTACAGAAGGGTCACAATTTAAAGGAAAAAACAAAACAAAAAACAACAGAGTGTCTTAGCAAGGTGTCGAGTGACCAACCCTGACAGAAGTTTTAATGGATCTTGGCACAGAGTATCTCCCTGAAACACTTCTGGATGGCTGAATACCATTCTTCCACGAAATATTCACTTTATTTGTTGTTTTGATGATGGCGATGGGGTGGAGAAAGCTGCCTAACAGATGTGGTCTAAAATCTTCCATAACTGTTCAAGAGGGCTGAGATCTGGTGGCAGCAAAAGGCCGTAGCATGAGTCACAAGATAGGAAAAATACATGCAGATCCACGCCAAAAAGCGAGGCAGGTGACGGGCTGAAATATGTATGAAACACACTGACAAGAGCAGAGCAGTTTTATATATTTATTGCATTTGGTAAGGTGTAACGTTTGGCGTCCACCTGCTCTCCATCAGAGGACAATCAGGAAAAAGTTGGTCTGATGAAGAGCATGTGTGCTCCAAACTTTACACCCTACCAAAATGCAATAAAAAGATAAAACCTGAGTTTTGCATGTGATCACAGAATGAGTCAAATATTGTAAAACCATGCAGCGACCTCTCTGGCCCCACTGATGTGTTCATCCTGGCAATGATCACTTTCATGACAAGATAACATAAAGTATTGATTTACAGTGATCTTTCCCTTATAAGGCAAGGGTCTCGAACCTGTGGCTCAGTGTGACTTTGACTCCAAAAAAAAAAAATCGCTTGACCTGCAGCTGAACTTCAGTCAAAATTAAGCTGAAACTGGTCAATTTTTGAAAGTTTCACTATTATTTAAAGTTTTGAAGCTATATATTTTATTGATTATCAAAGGAGGCTACTTTTCATTTGACTGATGCCCAGAAACAAAGAAGTCTCAAAGTGGGTGGCATAGCTTTATTCTCAAAGTACCCCAAACAGGCTGGTAGTTAGGATTAACAGTTTTAGTATTTTCAGTACTATACTTTCTATAAAACCTACTTCTTTATTATTATTGTTATTATTTTAAAACACATGGATCAACAATATTATACATGAGCTAAAACTTAATATTGTTTTGCAGAAAAAGAAGAAATCTGGCAAAGCTGTGCAACCGTTTGGTTGTTACATTCAAGTCAAGCATTGAGGAGAGCAGGCGCTGCCTCGGTGAAGTGAGAAAAAAAATGAAACAATGTACAGATGAGCAGGACAGCATCATGTGCAAGTACTGCGTTTGGATGCAAAGTCCTTTTGCTGTTTTCCCTCCCTGCTGGTTGCCTGAACCATTTAGCTTAGTCATTAAAAGCTTATCTGCAGTAGCTAATATAAATGAACAAAACAGATATAACGCAGGCGCTCATGTCCTGTGCAGTAAGATACTGTTAACTGCTAATGTTACCCCAGAGATTGACAGTTTTCCCAGTGCTGAGAAGCAAATATTTGTTCATCCATTTTATTGTCCATATAAGGAAAACAGACCCCCAGTCACAGACCCCTTAGTCACCCTGCAGAAGAAAAAAGGAGGGGAACATGCTAGTATCTATTCCCTTAACATGACTTAACAGGAAGCTGGAGAGAGAATCAGAAATGGAGACCAGATAGCAGGGTGGGCAAAATGTGAAAAGGAGACGAAAGGGGTTACCCAATTAGTGACTGTGAAAAGGGTTTAAACAAACTGGAGTAAACAATTTAGCTGAAACAGGAAATGCCAATATCTGATACACAAGCTCCAAAAGGGCAAGAGAAAATTCCCTGGGGTGTCATCTGTCATCTGACGCTGAAAATACTTCAGATTTCTTTTTTTCCCTGTGACAAATGTTTCTTATGATGCAGCGCTTTCCACAAAACACATTTCCTAACATTGAACCAGGAAGCATGTAGTGTTATTCAACAAGGTCCACCGTTAAACACGAAGTGGGGTCAGCACTGCACGGCACAATCGTCAGTCACAATGACGATGGAAATATTTAGATACCAGTCAATCAGAATTAACTCTATCAAACAAAACAAAGCAAAACAAGTGTACACTAAAGGTGAAATATCACAGTTCTCTTAATGAGACGTGCTGTGGAGGTAGTGGTAAAAGAGGCCAAAGGAAGGGTCAAATTTCTAGATTTTTCCCCCTCGTTACTCATAAAAGCTCAGTTTATCTAAAATACTGCGGTGAAAATGCCTTTTTGTTGCGAGAGGTCGGAGGAGAATCGCCAGACTGCTTTTATGCTGACAGCATGGCAACAGTAACTCAAACACTTGCTACAACCAAAGTATGCAGAAGAGAATCTCTGAATGTACAACACATCAAACCACAATGAACCAGACGGCTTGTAGTAGTGGAAGAACAGGGAACTGAGGCTACGATTTCAAAGGGCTCAACAGAAAAGGACAATTAAAAAAAAAAAAAAAAAGGGGAAAATCTTGTCTGGTTTGGCGAGTCGATATTTCTGCTGTGACATTAAGACGGTAGGGTTAGCATTTGGTGTAAACAACATGAAAACATGAATCCATCCTGCCTTGTATCAATGATGATAGAATTTCTGAGCCATGTTTTCACCCCCTTGTTGCATCTATGCTACAAAGAATTAAGGCTAAATAGCAGGTGAGTGTAAATTGGCACTAAATAATCACAACTTTTAGAAACCTTGAGCCCATTTTGAGTCGTTGTGAGTGCAGAAGTGTCATGTATCATGACTTGCCATTTCCACCCCCTGAGGAAAAGCTGTTCCCTCCCAGTCCTTTTTGGGAAATCGCTGAATTATCTTTCCACATCCCTCTCCTGAACCTGCAGGTAAAAGCAAAGACAAAGACTGGTCAGTCATTACAGAACACTTTTAGCGCATTAACATAGATTAAACAGGCGCCTGTCAGTGCGCCCCAGGGCAGCTGTGGCTACAATGTAGCTTGCCATCACCAGTGTGTGAATGGGTGAATGACTGAATGTAGTGTAAAGCACTTTGGGGTCCTTAGAGACTAGAAAAGTGCTATACAAATGCAGGCCATTTACCATTTACCATGAATGAACAGAAAAAAGTCATTAATGTATACGTATTTATGTATACAAGTCAACCAATTCAGCAACATGTTGATATGTAATATAACAATACCTCAATTTAAAGATTTCTCTTTATCAACAAATAACAAATGAAAGTCAGCATGAAAGGATGTAACGTGTAAAAAGGCCATTACTTGGTTTCTCCTTTATCTGGAAAAAACCCCCAAATCATCTGATGATTTCTAAGGAAAGTCACAACAGCCAGGAAGTGAGAAAGTGCTGAGCATTAATGACAAGAATTATTTTTACCTGTAAAAGGGAACTGAAAAAAAAAATCGTACTGAAAAAAAAATAGAAAATACATTTGTTAAAAGAAATTTAACATATTATGCGTGAAAGTCAAATAGGTTGAAAGGATGAGGATAAATGTATCAGAGAACTGGGGAGCAATTCATGCCAAACAAAACCGAGTTTGATCAAATCAACCCCTTCAGGAGCTGGAACTGTTGTCTGTTTTTCAGTATTTCCTCTTTTTTTTTTTTTTTTTTTTTTTTAGACAAGTCAGCAAATGTGGCTAAAATCACAACAGTACCAGTAAATTCTTTAAGTTTATTTCTGGATAACAGTTAATAATAATTAAAAAAAATACAACAAAAAAAAAAAAAACTACCTTATTAAATAAACATATTTAACCCCATGGAGAAAAATCTCCTCGGTTCCTTCAATTTATCTGCTTTAACTGAAGATACGCTTCAAATAAATTGAGTCGGTGTGAGACGGTGTGCTAAAAGAATCGAATCATGGTTGATGAATACCACCTATCTTTTTGTGAATGATCTTCCAGCATCGCTGCAGTATTATCACCAAAACCAATTCAATAACTCTGAAATGCATTCTTGCAAAGTTGGTGAAAAACTCGTTGTGGATAGAATAATGAAAAAAGTCCTGATGAGACTGAGTAAGGCAAGATGTTTAAGGAGGAATGCGTGTGTGAGAGAGACATGAAAATTACAACATTAACACAAAGCAGGCCTGTTTCAGTGATAGCGTATGGACAAGCAAATACTAAGACAACACTGAGCTTATGGTGTGTGTGAGAATACTTTAAGTTATTTATCAGTAAACTTCTACACGCTTTTATAGAGACTAAAAGCATTACAAACGAACTTTGTAAGCTTTTTAATTTCATCTTTTAACATCTTATTTTTGCCGTTTTGAGTTAATAAATGCTGGGTTAGCTCACTCGAATTCCCAGTTACGATCAGTAAATTACCACCCTAGGTGGTAATTTTGTCACTGAAGATGTCCAGTGAGGACAGTCTCCACTTAAATTCATATTATAAAAACCCACTGCTCCAAGCTAAAGTCCATAATTAATCTTAAATGCATATTACTGTGAAGTGAATACATGAAATTACTGAATGATCTGAAACATGTTGCCTCTGAAATAAACCCTGCCATTCACTTTTGTTATTTCCCTAAAGAAATTGTTGATGTTGGCAGGAAAGCATATATACATATGCAGTACAATGTAATGTACAATTCAATGTCATCCACACTTAGAGTACATAGTGGTGACAGAGAGCTGGATACCGATCTATAGCAGTTGTAGTGAACTTCCCATTAGTGAGGTTGACCATCTAGAGCTTTACCGCTGAAATAACTCCCTCACCGATTTCCCCCAGGACCCCATATGGCCGGGTCTTGCAAAACCCCAAAACCAAAATTAGATGCAATAATTCACTTATGCAAAAACAATATGTATTTAGGACTTGATATATGACTGCAGCATTCTTGTTTAGCAATGTTGAAGGCTAATAAAAAAAAAGCAGCTTTTATCTAATTAGGGAAAAATTCCCCCCACTTAACATGCCAAAAACTGTTTCACAACATGCACTTTGTCACAATGTATTGCCTGACCCCATGACTTCATCTTCACGTTATTTTAAACTCTTAGTCACTCTCTGACAGTTAGGACACCCTTTCTATTCATCGGCCAAGAGAAAATTGCCTTTTATCAGGAGAGTACGAAAGAAACAGACAGAAATTGAATACATGTGTCTCGTTTTTTGGAATCCTTTTAACTAAACTGTATAAATAGCCCTACAGAGGTTTTTTTGTTTATGCAATCAATAAAAAATGTTGTTTTTGCTGTCACATATGGCGCTGAACATTTTTTGTAGAATCTCGATAATTAAAACACACTTTGAAAATATTTTTGAATTTACTACATGGAAAAATTTAAAAACAAAAAAAATTCCACATGCCACAATCAAAAGCATGATGTAAGTATTGGCTAGCACTAAAATCATATAAAACAGTTACAATGGTTAGGGAAATCAAAACCAAACCATGTGCCTTTTAAACATAATTTATAACCTGCAACTTTAATTTCAGACAGTAAAAAAGAAAAAAAAAAACCCTCAAGAAGCCACACAAGGACATTTCTGGATGGATTTGAGGATATTCCATCTTCGGATGTGTGAGGACACTGCACAGCATCGTATGGTAAATACAATCTGTCAGTGCTGTTAGGAAGAGCGCCAAACCATAAGCAGCACCTGTCAAGCTCAGCATAGGAATAAACAGGGAGGTTCTTCGAAAGTCTGCGTTTGTATGTGTACCTGTGCTGCAGCTAGGCTAGCAGCTCACGACAGCCTATCAAATATGGGTGTAACACTATGCATACTCCTCGTGAAATGCACTCACGCCCTTTCAGAGACAATTACTGTCAGAGATCTATTTATGTCTCCATACTTGCTCTCCTGGGACAAGCTCCACTTGGAACGTTTCGACGCACCAGCTGCTGTCCGTCAGCGATAGCATGCTAGCCTTGATTCCTGCCAGTTTTATGGCGTGCCGAGTGTCAACTGACCTTGTTGCACGACCAGAATCTGTAACTGTCCTGCATACTCGGCACAGATTAACCAATCGGCCACCATTTGGAGTTCAAAAGTCAGATATCAGAGACTGTAAGTGAAAGATGGGCAAAGCTTGTGGAGATGAGAAATTATGTCTGTGAGCTCAGTGTGCACTTTTCTGATGAGTTTATGGTCTTTATCCTTATTTTATGTCTTTCTGAATACAATGTGATGTTCGTTTTTTTAAAATTGTTTTATTTATTTATTTATTTTAATAATGTTGGTCCCATCAGAGTCAGTTTGCATCACTATACAAATACATTTTGATGTGCAACAATTTCCATTTCTTTTCAAGGTTTTCCAGCCCCCCCCCCCCCCAAAAAAAACCAAAAAAAACCCCAAAAAATGCTGTGACTCAGCAAGCTATTCAACAGACTGCTTATGAAGCCCCTGTGTCACAGTTTGGCAATAGGTCATATGCCAAGGGAAGCAGAATTGCTTGAACAAACAGGGAAAAAAAACCCCCACTGCAATACATTATCGGAATGACATGAGATCCTACAGCTGCAGCATTCATGCACCAAGCGCCTCAAGCCTGCTGTCAGCAACGCCATGAAATGTAGACCGCTGCAAAGGACAGCAACTAATTTATCATGCTGAAGCACTTTGGCCTTAATGGGACTGATGGCCTGGATTCGGAATTGTATGCAGAGTATTGCGCAAAGGTTTTAGGCACTTGAGATGTTTAGATTAATTCAGAAACATGCAGGGAGAGTCAAAAATTATCTTCAGCCACAACAAGTTGAAGGAGACCTGCAACACAGACGGTATGGGGTGGGGGCTGTGGGGGGTAAGCCTTAATCTAACATCACACAAGCTATGTACAAAAGGAGGCAGAAGACAGTGAGACTGCCTAAGTCAATGGTGCTGTTTGAGTTGACTGGAACCACTTAGGGAATGGATTTAACCTCACACTCAGGTAACGTCCTGCTATCTATCTACCAGCTGCTGTTGCATGAGAGCGAGAGAGAGACAGCCACAGACATGTTTATTTCCTACTTAATGCATTAAGAGAAAGTAAAACGTGCTCTGCGAGCTGAAGAGCCTCATTCACATACAGCGATCAACAACTTAGTCTGCGTCTCATGTGCTCTGCAACACGCTCTCCCCTCACACGCGCTCAGATTAATACCAGAATACGACAGAGCAGTGCAGGAAATAGCTAGCCCCTGCATGAACTCATTTACATTAAGCATTCATTTTTTAAAAATCAATCAAACAGACAGAAACTCCCTCGGTCTGCTTTTTCTCATTTTGAAATGCTGAATGTATCAAATTCCCACATGCATTCATTCAAAAAGACTGCAAAGGTGTGAAATACAAACTATTGCCTTGACTGGCAAGTTGTACAGGCTATCACTCTGGTCATCATTGGCCCTGAAGTTCATTGGCAAAAACCCTAGGACCCACCTGCGAAGTTCTTTAAAAACACTGTGCATGCGTAGCAAGGAAAGCTGTGTACCACTGATACCAAGTCAGAGAGTTAAGTGACAAAAATAATTTGCGTCATTAACTTAGAAAGCATTGATGTTTTCCATTTACAGGCTAAAAACAAAGAGAAGCCTGATGTTGTTTACACGGAAAAGCATGTGCAGATATATCATGGCTTGTGCTGGTAGAACACCAGTCTGCCTGACTGTTACATCTTCAGGTTTTTACAGCTCCTCTAATTGAAATCACATGCTTCGAGTCCTCCAGGTTCTAATTTTCAACCGCAGATGAAAATAAATGACAGAATTCCTCGCATTCCACGAGGCTGCACTCTCGTATTAAAACAAGCCGTGCTTTCAAATATGGCCCCCCTGATAACTATAAAGAACCCCATTGGAGAGGATAATAGAACCCAGGCCTGAATGCGAACATGCTAATTTGAACATCCGCTGGCACGACACGAGGGGAGGATACAGTCCAAAATCAACGCATGTTTATTTATTTATTTTACAGTTTTTTGGCATGTACTAAATATGCCCAAGCCTTTCCAGCTCAATAAAGCACAACCTCCGTGTGGTATGGCCCAACAAGAGGGCTGAAAAAAAAAACAAACAGAAAAAACAAAACGTGAAATAAACGATACATACAAATAATAATTTTTAAATGTCTTTGGGGACTAACTTACTAGGAACATTAAATATTGGTGAAACAGCCTTTACTAAGTGTTTAATAAGGAGATATGTACATTCCAGAAAAAACATTAAAAGCATAGATCTCGTAAACTGACACTTCGACGCCAGCAAACTCTTATCAAGGGTTTGTGGCACACGGTAACAGCTTATAAAAAAACAAAAATATTCCAAGTGTCCAGGAGAAAGGGGGAAAAAAACGTGGCTGTTCCTGTTTGTTGTCTTCCTAAAATCCTTTATGTTTAGCTTTAAACTGACTCCTTTCTTTGTAGTTTGTAGCTAATTTGAAAAAGCCCAGTGATTTGTTTGACAAGCGTAAAAAAAGGATCATCATTTGGTCAAATCTAATCGGCCACTTAAGCAATCCTTACGCCTTGATTATAGTCCACTTTGGACACAAATGGCTGGAGACTCAATGGCTGAGTAGTCATTCCTTTTACACTTCTTTGAAGTCTCCTTCAAGTCCACCGCCTGGGGGCGCATGCTCAGTTGGTGCATTGGAATATATATTCTCCCCGGACGAGTCCACGCAGTCACACAACAGGCTAGCACATCTGAACCAGGCAATTTTTTTGCCCCGAGGACCAAAGTGGATACTAGCAGACACGGAAAGTATAATCTCGCCTTTAAACTAAACTCTAGATTTGCTAGAGTCAGTGCGGTCAGTGGTCACTGACACAATTGCAACAGGTATTTTGTTTGTAAATGCAGAAACTCGAGAAATCTGTGGAAATATTTAGAAAACAGTCATCACACTCAGATGGCGAAATGATCACTTTTCGACTGCCTAGTTTGAAGCGCCCCTGTCAATGACCCGGAGTGTTATGTAAGCAGCCTGAAGCTCATGCACGATAATATTTGATGTAAAATATGATCATTGTTTAAAACGTTGCTTAAAACTGACTATAAATGTAAATAGTTGCAATGCAAATCACAAAGGGCAAAAGATTCAAGTCGATATCTCAGAGGAGATGTAAGAGGTGGCACGGAAGTGCTGTAACACCGTGGCAATCCCCATCGCTTTGTGGGCAGCTCAAGAAATACAATATTTTGGATTTGATATTGGATCTGACTCTACATTGGGTATTGATTAAATCTATGGGCGATTTTACTGAACAGAAAACTGTGAAAAAATGCTTTAACTGTTCTATTATTAACTTGAATACATTTCTCACAGTTCACTAAATTATTTTTATAGGGATTATTAAATTCTATAGCCATTCTGCAGAGTTTCATGCAGTCTTTCTCCACACACACACACACACACACACACACACACACACACACACACACACAGAAATATGTGACTTAGATCGAATGAACCTAATAATTTATTACTCAGTTGCGTGATTTAGCACAGTCCCAACAACAAGTGAAAAAAAAAAGTTGTTAGTCTTTCTTGATTAGAGCAGATGTTTCTCCTCTTAAAAAGAAAAAAAACAACTCAATTTATCTTTCTGATTTATCTTCCTGCTGTTACTGTTGATAAAATATAGCCAGATGCTCATTTTACCATGTATGGAAAAGGCCACCAGTGGACTCTGCCAGTTTACGTAACATGCACGTCACCGTCTAACCTCATTTTGGCCCAGGCACTTACACAGGTGGACCATTCTGGAACGGGTTCACAGGTATGGCTAATTCACTTTCTGTCACTTTACTATCACTACCCGAATATAAGGAGAAATTCCATGCATAAACCTAAAAACGTGATTTACTTTAAGCTATTACAGTGAATATATAATCATCGTTTAAGCACAAACATTCTGCTGGATCTGCTCCATCCATAAGAGTTTAGGTTGACAATATAGTCTCCAGATGTGAGGAAATATGGCTATGGTAGCAATCTTCTTTATTCAAACAGTCACAGTGTGGGGAGCAGCTCCCATTGTCTGAATAGCAACACAGTCGACGATGCTCAGTCACAGTTAACCTGAAGATAAACTTGTTTTAAAATCCTCAGCTACTATAGAGGTCTCCTGTATGAAAACATTTGCATGCAAATTCTGTAAAAGGCCAAATCTTTCCTGTAACATCATCATCGTAGTACACGGAGGCCCAGATTGACCTCAAAGTTGACCACGATCAGGAAACTAACTTGTTCTGGATGTCCTGTGTTCAAGATAGGCAAAGAAGTGAGCTTTGGTTTTATTTGCATGGTGAAAGGGTACCACAGATTAGACAACTGTTGATGTCATAATTAGCTGAGATCAACAGCTAACTCAGGAAGCTTAGTACAAACATGCAAAAAGATAAATTCCCTTTAGGTCATGCCCAGGTCAAAAGCCAGGAGAGGAGCTTTAGACAATTACAGTCAGTGCAAAAGAAAGTTTTCACAAGAATCTGTGAATTCCTGTGAAAAACTAACCTAGCGGCCAAGTGCTGCTAATCAAATGCACTTAATTGACTGGTCATTAGCAAGTGTGACTATAAAAGCAGAAGTTTTGGCAGTTTGCAGGTGTGGAGTATTCAGTTGTGTGTTAACACAATACCACAATCTTCCCAGGAGTCCCAGTAAATTCATCCCAAGGTCAGACCGTGCAGTGCTAACCCGAGAGCTACAGCCTCCACAGACGTCAGTTAGCATGTTAAATGACAGTTCATGACAGTACAATTAGAAACAGACCGAATAATTACGGAGATTAGAGAGACCTTCTCTCTAAAAAAGAACAACACAGCTTACGTTTGCAAAGTTGCACCTGAACAAACCGCAAGACTTTTGGAACAATGTCCTGGACTGACGAGACCAAAGTAGATATGGTCACGGCACCATGTCTGGTTTAAACCAAACATGTCAGCACACACAGTTCGTACCAACTGTCAAGCACAGTGATGGAGGCATGATGATTTGGGCTCGTTTCCAACCACAAACACCTCTGTATACCAAAGTACTCTAGATTCACGTGAGAGCATCTGTGTGACAGTTAAAGCATGGCCCAAACTAGGTCATGTAGCAGGACAATGATCCCAAACACAGCATCAAAGAATGGCTGAAAATAAAAGGATCAAGGTGTTTCAATGATCCAGTCAAAAAACCAGACCTCAACCTTGCTGAAATGCTGTGTTAGCACCTTAAGAGAGTTAGGCATAGGCCACTTCAGTGAGAGAGAGCTTGATAAAGTAATACAGAAAATCTTCTAAAGGTGATTCAAGATGGTGAATCACGTGGAGCACTTGAGTTTCTTACAGGACCTGCATAGACCCTTTGAAAGCTTTTCACATGACAGCAACTTCCTCAAATGTGGATTACAGTTTTGTCCGCCTCCTCTCTGCTCACAGCTTGAAAGCTTTGTTTTCCATCTCAAAGAATAATTTAAACCAGTTTCGATATTCCACAGACAAGTGGTCCCCAGTGGGTTTCTACAAACTACATAAACATTTAAATATACTAATCAGTCAAATTCTCACCAGTTCCACTTTCACTCAGCTCATGAAAACTAAAAGCTGTGCTGCTCTCTTATATTAATGTCTTACTCATGATTCGGGCGGTGCATGTGGAGGCAGTTCCATCCAAAGAATTACTCCCTTTTCTAGCTTTCATCAAACAATTAGGTGCAATTTCTTTTACAGCCTTCGGTTACATGTGTTGATATAATTCTTGAGACTAGTTTGTTTATAACAATGGCAATACATACACACTGAGTTTATTTGGGATCAATACTGTACCCATTCCAATGTTTTACAGTATTTTGTGTGGATCGAGCTGTATCCTACCAACCCATTTCATCTGTCTCAATATATTTATCCTTAAAATGTCACAGTGAAAATGGTTCCTGCCATGAACTTTACTGTAATTTGCATAACCACAAAAATCACAATGCTCTAATTGTTTAACACCTTTCAACACACTGTGACTGGGGCAACAGGAGCCAGTGGAGTTTCCCTACATATCAGTTTTAAACTTCAACGGAGAGGAAGGAACTCCCCCATTGTGGTCAGGGTTCTTTCCACCACAAAGTTTAATTCCAAACGAGGCGCTGCCAAATGTGGAGCCCAAAAGAAAACAATCAATGGAGGCAGCGAATCCAAGAGTAAAAGCAGAAGTGAGTCAATTCCACATCTGCCATCTTACTCAGTGCAAGAGCCATAAACTCAAAACTTTGTTAACAGACAGTCTCTCTTGGTGATGAAAAATGCAAGGACTGGTAATCAGGGTGCAGGAGAGCCTAATTTTTCTGCTTACATAGGGACCTAAAAGGATTTCAGGATTACAGGAGCAGTGTCACAAATGTTAAAGTTGAAACAAATATTTATTTTTATCAAGTAACTAATTATACACTGGAACAGCAGATATTAAAAAAGATGGATATTAAAGGTGTAACCTGTAATTAACTTTTCTAAAAAAAATAAAAATAAACACTTGAATCGTTATAAATCTTCTCAACGACTGGCTGTTTTGTGTTCCCCTCATTAAGATAGATGACAAAAATAAAGAACTGTGAAGTGCGGATTAATGTTGAGACGATTTATATTCTCCTGTCCTTGGTAACCATTATTATCTTGTCACTAAACTAGAAGAAAAATGGAGAAAGTCACTGCAAGCCCATTTTGAAATTTATTATTCACAAACCTCAAACTTTCAGCAAATTTTTATAAAAAAACAACAACAACAAAACAAACAAAAACAAAAACAAAGGAAAAAAAAAAAGAGTTTTCCAGAAACACAGAGCCAGCCACCATTTTCAATGTGTTTGTTACCACTAACAACAAAACAGACCACATAACTTACAAAGAAAAACGACACATGGCAGCACTTTATAATCCACATACATCATGAAATTAGCATCCCTGAACATCAGTGGAGCTTACTAATCTAACATCACCTACACAGGAATAAATGCCTTCCAGATAAAGCTATGTCAATATTGCAACAAAGTTTGTAATAAAGGCCTAGTGTGTCTTCGTCCCAAACTGTTATGCACCCATAGCTCAGTTCAGTCCTTCCTGTGCACATTCACTGTCATAAATGAATTCTCAGTACTGTGCAAAAGCTTTAAGGCATCCTTCATTTCTTTATATTCTGCAAAGAAAATAAGAAAAAGGCGCAGTAATCATAACAGTTCATATTTAGTATCACCACCTTTATACTCCAGATCTGGCCCTTTAGTTGACCCATCTAATGTTCCTCACACACAAATCATCACAGTGGAAGCTATTCATAACAAAGGGAAAAGGGGAAAAAGGCTGGGGTATGTAATTACACAAGAACTGGGCTGAAAATCAGATTAGAGCAGACACATTTGAAATTCTTAGTCCAAATTTGCATTTGTCACGCTATAAGATCATCAAGTGGTCAGGGATAGCTCAGTAGGTAAAGTGGTCGCCCCATGATCGGAAGGTCGGCGGTTCGAATCCACTTAACGGCTACCCTGAGGTACCCCTGAGCAAGGTACCGTCCCTACACACTGCTCCCCGGGCGCCTGCTTAGTGGGCTGCCCACTGCTTCACTGAGTGAATGGGTCAAAGGCAGAGAAAAACAAGTAATTTCCCCATGGGGATCAATAAAGTATCCATTATTATTATTATTATCATTATTATTAAGTTGCACAGAGAAGGTCAGGAGAGAGGTACAACAGTGAGCCTCTACAGCCTTCTGTAAAACACAGTGGAGGCTCTGTCATCTGAATTTCAGCCATTGATCTGGGGGGGGAGGGGGTCCTGTCAAAATTGATTGAATTATGAATACAGAAAAATGCCATGAAGATCTCGAACCAGCATACTATTCCATCTGGAAGCATCTGATTGGCAGGGGCTTATTTTGTAGCATGAAAATAATCCCAAACAACAGCGCCACTGCATTAAAAGCATACATGAATAACGGACAGTGGAATAGCATCAGTCTCCCCAGAGCCCAGACCTATGTAATGTAATGTAATATGTAATATAATGTAATGTGTGCGTGTTAGTCCCCGTAGGGAAATAGTTCCTCTGCATTTAACCCATTCACCCAGTGAAGCAGTGGGCAGCCACCAATGCAGCGCCCGGGGAGCAGCGTGTAGGGACGGTACCTTGCTCAGGGGTACCTCAGGGTAGCCGTTCAGTGGAGTCGAACCACCGACCTTCCGATCATGGGGCCACCACTCTACCTACTGAGCTATCCCTGCCTGTGACCTCAACCCATTTCCATGTATGATTATGCAAAAAGAAACAAAGGATAGCTCAAGACATAGCACAGTAATATAAATGTAAAAGCATTGTTTTTTTGTGATAATATGCACTTAATGATAAAATGAACAGCCCATGTCAATCAGCCCCACTGAACAAACTGCCTGCGTCATTTTTTCCAAACCTAATTTGTTTTATTATCAAATTCCTGGTAAGAAAGTTTTTGTTCCAAATAGAAAAAGCTCCAGGAAAAGTTCTATATTTCATGCAGTCTCTAACAAGCTCCTTAACTACGCAGGCATAAACAGAAGACAAGAAGGAACCACAAAGCTACAGATGTATGACTGCATGTCAAATAGTGCTCGAACTTGAAAAAGGATGTGATTCTGTAGATGAAACTACAACCCTACGTGGTGCCGATCAACACAAGCAAAACAAGAAATGGTCTAATGGCAAAGTTAAGCGAAAGTTTAGGAAGACAGCCATTAAGATAAACCTGAGAAGCAGCAATATATGCTGTTTATAAAGCATTTCCAACCTGATCGAATAACTGAGCAAAAAAGGGGACAAAAGATTGAAACTCTTAACAGTAAAAGTGACATCCTTTTTAAAGAAAGGCCAATGTGCTTCCCTTGAAAGTGGGTTCAAAAGGCAGCACAAACACACTTGTTAAAGGTTGCAACAAAAAGTCAATTCATGGAAGTTTTGGACAGAAAAAAAACTGGCATGGAATTATTGCTGGTTGACCTATTAAAAAAAACTTCCATCTAACTATTTTTCCAAAATTTCCATGATACTGATATGAAGACAACTTACTGTGTTTTTCCAAATATACTTAAGTTTATAGTTACAATTTAGATCAAATTTTCTAGTTGGCAGTAGGGCTGCCACGATTTGTCGACCAGTCACGATTACGTTGACTATCAAAATCGTCGACGACTGATTTAATAGTCGACGCGTCGTTTGAAGCTTTGTAAGATCACAAAAGACGCAGGAATAAGTGGCAGGATTTAAGAGTGTAATAACGGACTGAAACAGAAGATGGCAGCATTGCATGTACAAGGATGTCAGCTACCGTTAAACCCCGAAGAAGAAGAAGAAGAAGAAGCAGCTGTGTCCCAGAATTCATAGCGCGGCCCAGCGCAGTTTCCAACAATGGCGGCAGCTAGTTAGTTTTAATGTTACTCTTATTATTCTTTCTGGGTCACAAAATAAACGTTTAACATATTTTCAGGCGAGAATGTAGCTGTGTAAACCTCAAATATCTGCTCAGTTTATCAAGACACCACATATTTTCAAAAGCGCTCCGACGTTTTCGGAGACATCTGTTACCCACTAGCTCGTTAGCGAGCCGGGGGCTAGGCTCACTAGCGCCGTGAGAACACCGGACTCCCCGCAAATCGTTTTCAAACCCACCGCCGTCTTTCACTCCTCAGGTTAAATATATATGAGTCACTTAGATAACTTAAAATGTTATTGTTTGGCTTTTTTTTTTTTTTGTATTTTATTTGTTCCTGAGTAAATCAGTTTGTCTGAGATTAAAGTTATAGTTTTTACACAGCTGAATAAACGTCAAGCAGACAACTGATTATCAGAACTGTGAGATGCTCCAGAATATACTCCAGTGTCCTGTTATATTTTAGATAGCAAGGAGTTTATTAAACTTCACCGAAACAATCTGCAAATTTCATTAAAATTTAATAAACTATCATCTTGTCTTTATTTTTAGTTAGCACAGACCTTAAACACTTAAAGCTGTAAGCTAATGATAGTTATATAAGAGCAGATGCTGCTGGTGCAATAAGCTGTAGTTTTACGTCCAATGGATGATGATCTGATTAGTCGACTAATCGCAAAAATAATCGGTGACTAGTCGACTATCAAAATAATCGTTTGTGGCAGCCCTAGTTGGCAGCTTCGCATTTCTTGCATAACTGGAAGTTATGTTTGTTAGAAATAAACCAAACCCCAATACTCTCCCATTTGCCAGGTTACAGCTTCTATATTGCACTATTATTAAAGCTGGGAACAGCCATTTATCCTTGATAGAGATCTCTGAGATACACATTTGACGTCTACATCTAACCACATTTTACTCTTACAACTAGCTGAGCATCATTCCCATTTGGGATATTACGGGAATCTCATCAACCCAGCAACCGGCTGAATCCATGCCATCACTGATTGCCTAATCAGACATGTAGGTAAACCTAATAGAACAGAACATAAGAAACTTTTGCAACACACCCACTGATGACATTACAATACAAAACCCAACGTGGCTCAAATAGTTGGCAGTTCGTCTTGTAACCGGAAGGTTACAAGATATGGCAGCCTCGCTTCCCTCCACCAGTGTGTGAATGTGAGAGTGAATGAATTGTGGAATTGTACAGTGCTTTGAGGGCCCCGAAAAGCACTATATAAATGCAATCTATTATTATTATTATAATTCTTGTAAAACCACTTGAAATTAAAAGAGAAAACCTTTGCTTCTGTTTTGCCAGGAATGCTCTTATCTAGTCTGTATCTTGAAACCAGCCTTAATGTGTTTCTGCTGACCGCGATCCCACCGTAATCAGAGAAACAGCTTCTGTGTGCAGTAATGTTGTGGTCATCATTAAAAGAGAAAATCCAAGAGGGGAAATACTGCGGAACCCAAAGCTTTTCCAACTTATAAACTACTCCCTAACTATGCTCAGAGTTGTCACTCTTAGGCTGAACTAACAAGTGGATGGACTCTGGCACAGAGCTTTCCAGGCAGTAGCAGAAGGTTTCCAGTGTGTGGCCTCAGAATTAAAATTTTGCATTTTGCAGATGACGTGGTACTTGT
This sequence comes from Maylandia zebra, assembly GCF_041146795.1. NCBI lineage: Eukaryota > Metazoa > Chordata > Actinopteri > Cichliformes > Cichlidae > Maylandia > Maylandia zebra. The sequence continues at coordinate 20,521,963 of NC_135167.1, read as the reverse complement.
GGCTTCACTGAGCAGTGACCTCCAGCTTGAGGAGAGGAGGTTTGCAGCCGAGTGCCAAGCAGCAGGGATGAGAATTAGAGAATGAGAATTGTTTATGTACATTTCTAAACTCATTGATGGAAATGAGCTGCAAGTGACCTGAACAGTATGGATACAAAAAGCAGAAATAAGCTTCCTGTGAAGGGTGTCTGGGTATTATCAGTGATCAGGTGAAGATGTTTTTTGGATGTTTTGGAGAGCCACTACTCCTCAAAAAGAGCCAGTTTAGGAGGTCTGAGCATCTAGGATGCTTCTTGGATACCTTAGCGGGAGGAGGCCCAATTCGGCTAGCTTGGGAATGCCTCTGTATCTCCACATATTAGCTGGAAAAGCTCTGCTCTGCTTGGACTGCTGTCCCCACAACTCAGACAAGGAAGAGTCCAAAAACAGATGGCTGCGTGGACTCATATTACTAGTATGCCTGATAATCACACATCTAAAGCTGCAGACTTGCATCTATCAGGGTACCAATAGCATTATCCTATCTTTAAAAGATAGCAGTAGATAGAAGTATTTTGCTCTTATGGAAGGTCTTCTTTCTTTGTTTTGTTTTTTTCCAGGACTGTGCTTGTTACATAAGCCGTTGCCCAATGTCCAAACTCGAAAATCCAGACCGTAGAGTTTGGGCTCTGTGTCTGTGAAACACATTCCAAAAGCAGTTTGATTCAATAAAAAGTGATGATACACCACCAATAAATTGTTTCAGAAAAGCAGCTGGGCAGATGCCTCTTTTTCACTTGGCAAATTGCAATTTATGGGGAACCGCATGCCAAACCGTATATAAACCTTTGCCAGTAAAGGGAAACAGCGCCTTAATGCAAAAGGAAAAAGCCAGGATACACTGCGGGTTCGATACAGGCTGCATCCTTCAAACGAGGCGCTTTCACATTCCAACTCATTCGTGAAAATAATTCCAGGGTTTATGGCTCATGACACTAGCCCCCAGGGACACAGACTCAGGTCCAATTTCTAAAAGAGGAATCTGCCGGTTATATTCCTTGCTATCAGACTGACGACTGCACATAATTTTTTTATATTTCAGAGGTACGTAAATGACAAAAGTGTGTGCCAGCTATAGGTTCAACCAACAGCAACAAACTCTGGATTTAGAAGGGGCCAAACTTCAGTGTTTTATTGCTTGTTTTAAATCACTTCAGTCTGGTGGACCAATCGCACAATAAGTGTGATCTGAACTATATTTCATGAATTGGGTCATCTGCCTGGTAATGAAAATATCACAAATAGTCTAGCTGGATTTATGTTGACACTCAGGGGACACAGAAAAGAAATAAAACAGCAATTTAAGCAAGTTACTGAAACTGGGTCATGCGATTCCAAAGAAAAACAAAAAGCAGACCTAAGTAACAAACAACAGCATACATGTGGAATTATGGTAAACAAAAAATACAGTGTATGGTATTGCAACTTCAGCCTTACGTACTTGCATGCATGAGCTTGCATTAGAAAAGCTCCACTGCCACCAATTTAAATACTTACCTGACTTTAAAAGCATTAATGTCATACTATTACAATAATAACCAACAGCAATTCATTATTTTAAAAGCTGGAGTCTAATTTTACTACAAACTGTGAGCCAGCCTAAAACTCAACAGATTGTGGGCTCTGTGTTATTTCTAGCAGATCCATTCGTAGTAATCTAACAATGAGAAGTGGGTCAGGGCAGTGGAGCAAATGCCAGCACAGAACAGGAGGGTTAATGAGGACCCATGTAGGGATCCCTGGTTTGAATTAATGAGCGAGGTGGCCAGGAAAAATCTGCCGTCTAGACAAGCTGCTGCACATTACCGTGAATAGCATGCCTTCAATGAAAACACTCTTCTCACTCAAGTCATCGCTGTGGAGAATTCATCTGTTTATTTTCCTAACAAATATAGAAGGCAGTGCGATTTTCAAGTTTTGCTGCTTACAGACACGGGCGTTCCTGCAGGACTGGTGTCCAAACCATCACCCGATAGGAATACAATTCAGTCAGGACTTCAGGAATATTTTTGTCCCCCAGAGAGGCTTCCACAGAGATAAGACATAATCAGCCACAACTCATGCTAGTGGACTTTTTACAGCTCCCTCTCTCTCCCTGCAGCTAACTTCTTCATCATCAGGAGGCAGGCAAAGAAAAGACTTAACTCGTGGCCCCTGCGTCTTCTTGTGGCGAGACCATCTGAATGTGAATCCATTCAGACTCTTCGGGTGACGCCAGGAACATTTTGTCCCCGGAGCACAAAATATTCATTTGTCAGTTGGCGCCGGGGTGCACAGAGCTGATGAAAAGCACTGTTTACCTATTATGCATAGCAAGCGATGGTGACTGAGGGGATTCAGCTGCTCCAGCCCCCTTCTGAAAGCACATGGCACTGAACGGATGCCATTGAAAAAGTGGCCGGGAAACTTTCTTTTATATCCTCAATGCAGATTAGATCAGTTTTTTAAACTTTCTCCAGGCAGCTCATTATGCATCACTTTCACAGGATAACAGTGCATCATGAGAAGTGATAAACTGTAGTACCATTCATGCCCTGTGCACAGCACGAACAATGCGTGCAATGCCAAGATGTTTTCATGGCTTTATCTATGAATGCTTGGAAATGTGTGCAAAGCTGTTTCCTGTCTTGGATGAAAAGAATGCGAGGCTGGACCTGAGGTACAGCTTGTAAGTGGAAGCATGAGGAGCTTCCTGTCCCACAACAGTGGAGAGGGAAGAGGAGGGAAAAGGACACTGGCCCAGAGCAGGCACTGCCCTTTTGTTGCAGCTGTATAATGTTACGCCCATCATGAACCACTTCAGCATTCTTCCAGCAAATAAATAAATAAATACAACACAACAACTCGCTGACAAATGTGGCTACAGCGGGTAAATACAGACCGGAAACAGAGCATGCAGGACAGCTGAGGTGCAACAGCAAGCGCGCCCCCCCCCCCAAAAAAGAATACACAACATAGAAGCAAAACCGGCTACCAATAGCAATCCTGACCTGGCTTGAGTAAGCACACAAATATGATAAAGGAGGAGCTAGATTTTGGTTTTATGTGGCTGAATGGCCCCTTAGACCTGATAACAGGTTCACGATCAACAGGGCAGGATGTGACAGATTTTTTTTTCTGAATCCACGAGAAGTTTCAGCTGATCCAAGTCAAATATCCCAACTCCTCGTGTGTAAACATCCACTGGTGACTTAACATCAGGCGTGTGCTTTCTGTGTAAACACACGCCCGCTGGATTGAGCGTGTGGCTGGTTGAGGAGGAGGGGGTAAAAACCAAAAAGGAAGAAAAAGTATCTCCCAGTCTCGCCTTGTAGCCGTGTGGCTAAGCTAGCGCAATGCTATCTAGCATCAACATCATCACACACACACTGACTGACGGCCTGGACATAAACCTCAGCTCCGCCAGCTCAATCTGAGAGCCAAACTTACCGGCTTTCTCCTGATCGTATCCCACGACAGTAAAATAGTCAGCCAATCTAGCCATGTCTGCCGCTTTTCCCGAGATTTACCAACACAATTCAGCATTTTTCCTTCTTCCAAAGCACAGCCATGTTTGACAGAAGGAGTGTCACTGCGCTTGCGTGCAGGAGCGGGATACATCCATGGGCGTGGGCCCTCTCGAGTTTACAAATACAGCTCTGTGCTCCAGCAGAGGCTCGTTTTGGCCCTCAAGCACTGTTTCTTTTTATAAATCGAGGGCAACCAAACCTACAGCCACCAAAACCAAAAGAATACTATATTTTGCTATAACTGTGTGAAGTTTAGGAAAATTATTTTTATTTGAACGGCCTCATATCACAGCATTAGTCAGCTCATGGCACAGTTGTAAGTAATATGCAGTATAACAGAAAAGAAACCAAGCAATTCTAATAGGGAATTTTATCTAGGCCACTCTTGGATTTGCTAGAGACTCTGTAAATAGAATAGAATAGAATAGAATAGAATAGAATAGAATAGAATAGCCCTTTAGTGTCATTGCACGTGTACAACGTGGGTGCTCCAGCCAACCGTGCAGGAAAAAAATAGTAAAGACATCAGGAATAAAATAAATGGAAAACAGAAGAGACAAGATATATACAGTAGAACTGCTCTAAAATGCAAACAATTAAAAAAGAAACACACACACTCACTTTCACTTAGTAATGTAAAATATTTGCATCAGATTTTTAGTCAGCAGAAGTTTCCATGTTACTATATCACCACATGCTGTTTTATTATCCATGCTATGCTCTTTTTTTAGCATGGTGATTGTGATGTAACATCTCTTAACCAGTGGAGTGTGTACAAACCCTTAACCTTAAGTGCACATTGGCCACTAGTCAGCTCTGTCTGAAGCTAAAACTGGATTTTCTGATTTATTTTTACTTTTTATGCTACGAACTCCAACGCCAACTGCAAAAATTAAAAATCCCCATGCAGGGACTATTCCATAGATGTACAAATTTAATGTAACATTAATTTTTTTAGTTGTTTTTGTGTAAAAAAAGGGGTCAAATATCGTGTTTGTGCAACATATTTAGTATCAATGAAAAAAAAGAGAAAAGGACAAGCCGAGTAGCACGTGTCGATGAGTAATATGTGAGTGAGAGAGACAGGCATCCACCACCACCACCTTTGCTGTCAACAATAGCAGGAAGACAGCAAGCAATTTCCTCTCTCTTCTTCTTTTTTTCCCCCTCGTGCTGTTCATCTGCTAGAAAAAGGACACAGGTAGTCAAAGAGTTGAACCTGTGGCAGAACATATTAAAACTCCTTTTTTATAAAGTGTTTATCGCAACACAAGAATGATCATTATGTAAACAGACCCCACAGCACAATGGATATTTCAAGGTAATAATTATGACTTACCTTTGCAATTTGTGCTTTGGGGACTGACAGCCTCTTTTTTTCCCTCTCCTCCCAAACATGACAACTGTTGCTCGGCTTTTCTGACACACAGACCTACTCATGCATTAAACTGTAAGGTTGTACAAAAACTGTCGGGTCATCTTACCAGGACAACATCACAAAGGACTTTCAAAAGATTGCTATATAAGGAGCCAAAAAGCACTAGAGGAGTTTTGTTGTCATGATTGCACCATCTCTTGTTGTAAACTCTGGTAGGGGAATTATTTGTCCGCTGGAGGCAATTATCATTACAAAGTGCTTGCAAAACATTCGCTGGTTTACAACACATGTGTTTGGCATTTATGTATTTTTTTTTTAGTTTGAAATATGACACCAAAGAATGAGGTTGTCTGAGTTATAAATAAACTCAAGAAAGTTTTTAATTATAATGATATACGAATTACAGGATGCTGGTGCGCTACAGGGGAATTTCAAGCGTTACATCGTCTTTAATTCAGTTTGAGCTTTTCTTCCCCATAATTGAAAGTGAAACAAGTATCAAAACTGAAAGAAATACTTGGACCTTCTCTGCAATGTTAATTTACACCATATCCAGTGCCTTGTGGAAATTTCTGTACTGGAATTTCTATTCTGAAAAAAAAGAGAAAAGTTGGTATTTACAGCATTTCACACACAGGGTCATTCTTGGGTGCATATTACCTGTTTGTGCTCATCTCAAATACAGACACACACTAGATCTTCACTAGCCGTGGCTCAGTGAGATGAGATAAAGTCTTAGCCTCCCCAGCTGGTTATTTTTTATGCAATTTTATGTGATTTATTTATTTATTTTCGTCCTCCCTAAGGGGCTCGTAATAAGCATCTGTCTCACGAATCCCACAGACAGTTTTGATTTTCCGCGCTGTGGAAATCTAAAACATTTTCCTGTGTTTTCGTGTAAAAGCAACATGCAAATTTTGAGTTATAATGAAAAAGATATAAATATAATAAAGTTCAAACTAATGAGACATGTTGGTATCACCTGTGTGAACTTGCATTCCTAAGGTGAAAAGTGAGGTGAGATTACTCACACACACTGGCACACTGAGTTAATATTGTTCACACGTGACAGTTCTTTTGTAACTTTATTTCTAGTTAATTGTAAAATTCCATTTCACATTTATCTAAATAAATTTGTGGTAAGCCCATAGTCAAATATTTGCCTCTTACAAACAAAAACATAGAGCATACTCTGTTTATAGTTGGGAATACATGTATTATTTAATCCCTTATTATGTTCAGTGTCTCTTTCAACGTCTCAAATTCATCATCCAGTACATTCTCAAGCTAATGTGGAAGTTCAGCACATCAGGGAGTGCCCTGAAAAGGAGTCTGATGAAGCATTCCTTAAATTTTACTTCAAACAATTAGCCAGATGGACTGAAAAGAGCATTAACAAAAACTATAGCCGTGTGACCTTAAAGTCCAAATATTACAACTAAAGTTCAAATATTACAGCCACAAAGGAAAAGCTCTTTTCTTTCTGTGATTAACACCCACTGGAGAAAGCAGCTATCTGACGCGAACATGTTGTACGTTTACTGGCACAGTGAGTGCACTGTTTGACTTACATAAATAATGACTACCCATTTGGTTATACACACACTTAAATTCAAACAAACAAACAAACAAACATTATTTTATTTTTAAGAGTCATGCTGAGGTGCAAAAAGAAAAAGAAAAAGAAAAGAAAAAAAGAAAAGAAAAAATCTAGTGCTGTGACTCACTGAAAGCATGAAAGAAGAACACAATGACAGCAACTCTTAAATTTCCTTTAATGCTTCATGTTTAATGCTTTTTCAAATGCATTCCTGAAGTTTTAACTGCTGTAGTACATGAACAACAGCGCAGCAGTAGTGTACTGGATGGGGTGGGGGGGAAAGGATGAGAGAATGAGTGTGTCACTCATTAGCCCCTCCTACAATTTTTGTATAAAGGGCTGTCCGTCTGGTGTGTAGGAGCTATTAGCAGAGTGACACAGCTGCCTTACAGAACTAGAAGCAATCTCAAGAAACCTGTGGAGTACTCTTTCCCAGCTGATTCTAGAAGAAGAAGAAGAGCTTTCTCATCCAACTAAAGAACAGAGACTAAGGTATGTGCACTTGCCTTTAAAATAGACATTGCTTAGATTTGTTATGCCACTAGCTGATGGCTTTATCCTTGCTTTTTTGAGGTCAGGGCACAAGTGTAGAGACAAGAACAGGTTATCTGTCTGGTTATATAAGCAGTTCAGCTCTTAATGTGTGCGTCTGTTAAGGAGTTGCCTTTAAGGTGCAAAGCATCCAACAGGGGCAGCATACCATGTGCTGTTTATCATATTATTGCACATTATTGTTCTATTTAATCAGGTGACTGAGTTGAATTACATTTGTTTGTGAACTATTTTTGCCTGCTTAATGGGAGACTGTGTCCTTCACAGTACTGGCCAGGGGCCCAAAGCATGGTTGTAGGTTTACTTAGCCCAGCAAGATCTGACCTTAGCTTAACTTTCTAAATAAATGAATGATATGTGCAAATAACTTGGCTTTTGGACTCTTGTGTAAGCAAGCACACTTATTACAGTATGAAGGAGTCTAGCATGGACAGAAGGACAGCAGGAAATTTGTATAGTTAAATATTAATAAAAATGTACGAGTAACTAACTATTGATTTTTTTTTTTCCTTCTCCAAACAGGAGCCAAAATGAAATTGATCTTCCAGTCCTTCATCTGCTGCTGTTTGCTGGCAACAGTAGCACACTGTGTGGAACTTGAAGTGAATCCTGAATTGAAAAAGAGGTGAGTTAACTGAGGCATGATTTTCATTTGAACCCGAGGCAGGGTGTGACACTCAGCATTTCAATTATCTACCTTGGACTAATGGCATTTTTTCCCCTTCCTCTTACAGGCTAAGCATATGGCTAGGAAGCAGACTGAGGCGAGATGTTGACACCATATCAGTAGAGAAGAGAGCAGAGGCTGAGCACCTTGTCAGACCAGAAGACATCAGGGATGCATTGTTGCCACATTCCAGGTAAGATCGTGCAATTCTGACAGTCTTATTATAAAGTAAATATAAATTCAAGAAATCCAAAGTCAGCTATTAACAGTTCAGGATTGAACAGTATAGACTCATGCCCTCTCCCTTTGTCCTCCAGCACTGACATCCACGTCCGGACCAAGAGGTCTTCAGGCTGTTCCCTGGGTACCTGCACAGTGCACGACCTGGCAGATCGTCTGCACCAGATGGGCAAGTTAAGGGGCGGGAATGCACCTGCCCACAAAATTAGCGCACACGGATATGGCCGGAGGCGTCGCTCCCTTCCATCATACAGAGTCTCACTAAGGCTAGAGAAGGGCAGGCTGAGGCCCGTGTGGAGCACGGTTGACTCACAAGTTCACAAGCTTGAGGCCCTCCTCAGACGGACATGAGGACCACTTTGCAAAGGGAGTTGGGAACAAAAGTAAAGGAGTAGTGTCCTGTGCGCTCTGCTTTAAAATTCTTGAAGTGCCTCAGACTACAGCCAAGTATGCTCCAGCACATTTGTTCCAGGCTGGAGGACTGAGTCAGTGAATCAGAGCAAAACTGGCTGCAGCTGAGTTTGTCCAAAGCCCGAGCCTTGCAATGAGCTCAGCAATGTACAACTTTTAAAGAAAAACTGCAGCTGCTTATAGACACTGGATGGCACAGCATGGAGCAAACTACAGGTGCTGCTCTCTGCATGGCAGAGGAAGAGGAAGAGTGCTAATACCTGGCAAAGTGGACTCATCCTCTCGATCAAGGGGGAGGACTCTTCTAATATTCTGGGACTTAACACATTTATTCCTCAAGGCCAAGACTTTGATAAGTGCTATCCTTTAAGGATTTGTGCCATTGTGTTCCATGAAACTGTCAGTACTTGTCTGCACTTTTCCATTTGGACTTAAAGTCAAATGAATCATCAGGAAAAGACATCTTCATCACAATGCCAAACACGAAGATAGGCTCCACAGCTCTAAAGCTATCAGTTTATATCAAGTTTTGGACACTGTATAAGGGAAAAATGCCTTAGATTATGTGATATACGTGCCAGTTCTTAATGGACTGAAATATACTTGAAATGTTATTGTTTGTAAAAAAACACAAGTGCAATCCATATTTGTTTTTATTGCAGGTATGTGTAAATATGAATTACTTTATTTAAATATTACATAGGAGTTACAGCAAAGTACTTATACAGATAGAGCTATTTTTGTACAGGAAGAAATATATGGGCATTGTAGCTATTTGTCATTACTCTTGCAAACTGTGGTAATAGGATATCTGTTTTAGAGGTATATTATATATTTGTAAATGTGTTCTATTTTATTTGTGTCGCAGCAATAATGTCATTCAATAAACATTTTGCATACAAAATCTAAACCTTGTTTGGCTCTCCTTTCTTTGTGCTCCTGGCTCGTGTGAATTCAAAGTGGCACTCTATTGTCTGAGGGCAGACTGTTACAGCAAAACAAAGAGCACCTGGACTCTGTTAAGTGTTTAAAGGTTCTCATTAGAGCCCCCCTCCCTTCTCTTGCTGCATCCCCCTATTTATGATCCCACTCAAAAAAAAAAAAAAAGGGCAGACAGGTTGCCAGGCACATTCCTGCTAGGTTCAGCTCACATTTGCTGGTTCTCTCGACACCACAGAGCAGCCCTGAAGCCACTGGAGGAGGCTGAGGCTTTGGCTACATCTGTGTTCAATGGAAGATGTTTGGGACACAAGTCGGCTGATGCGGGGGGTTCCGGTTTAACATTCTTTCCATATCATCCCAAAAGCTACTCAAACACGGCACCGATCAAAACGTTCCCGTTCCAGCACAACAAAGACCGAACCAGATTTAAATCATTCAGATGTCCCATTTTCACCCCTCCTAAACCATTTAATATATTCAGAAGTATTCACAACAATGAAATGTGCACTTTTTAACACTCATTTAAATCACAGAGGGAATAAAAGATGGGTCTTTCATATCAGCTCAAAGATTATTACTACTCTTTCTTTGTAATTTGAATGATAAGATTCCTGCTTTTAATTTAGTGGAAATTCATATTACAGCTGTTCAAAGTGCAGGTAGAAACAAAGTGAGGATCACAGCGGTGTTATGTGTCCTCTATTGCCATCTAGAGATATTTGACGGCCATAACTGCAATATTATGGCACAATTTAAATTGGTATTATTTATTCACTTAGGTTAGTCAGCTGAATGAAATTATTAATTAACAGTGTTGGGTGAGAACCTTCCTTTTTTATATTATTAGATTACAAATTTAAGTTCTGCCTATCCCGATTGTGAGCATTCACAGTTTAAAAAAAAACAAAAAAAAAAAAACAACTGAATGGGCGATCGTGGCTCAAGAGTTGGGAGTTCGCCTTGTAATCTGAAGGTTGCCGGTTCGAGCCCCGGCTTGGACAGTCTTGGTCGTTGTGTCCTTGGGCAAGACAATTCACCCGTTGCCTACTGGTGGTGGTCAGAGGGCCCGGTGGCGCCAGTGTCCGGCAGCCTCGCCTCTGTCAGTGCGCCCCAGGGTGGCTGTGGCTACAATGTAGCTGCCATCACCAGTGTGTGAATGGGTGGATGACTGGATATGTAAAGCGCTTTGGGGTCCTTAGGGACTAGTAAAGCGCTATATAAATACAGGCCATTTAATATAGTTTTTGTTGTAAAAAGTTTTCATTTGAACGATTTAGATTTGTTTTCTATTTTTGAAGTATAGACAACTGATACATTTAATAATTAATATAGAACAGTAACTAAAGACAAAACGTGAACCACAAATTACAGAATAGCAAAAGAGCCACACATAGTGCAATAAAACTGAAGCAAAGCAAATGTGCCATCTAGTGGTAAATCAAACGATGGATTTCTTAAATATTAATTTACTTACACTTCGTCTGGGAATTAAATTCCAAGACAAAAGGAAAAACCTGCAGGAAGTAAAACTGTAAAGTGTTCCTCATCACTGCAAAATCACTCTAAGAATAGAATTCTAACCATGTAACGGTGTCACTCCTTCAGTAAGCCAATCAGCTGGTGACGCCAGAGACGTTTTGTCACTGGCGTCACCAGTCTGACTGTGGCATGGTGATGCATCAGCAAACTAATGAGTCTAGACCAGCTGGTAAAAAACCTTACAGACATTTCACAGCTTACTGCAGACTAAACTCCAGGTGTTGCTATTAAACTCAAAGAGCTATCATGAGAATTATTTTAGGTCCTGCTTGTTGTCAGCTAAGATCCACTCACTATTTGAAATTTAATACCCAAATCCAAATGACTTTCATCTGGAAAATGCAGAAAAGAATTATGGTAACAATGAGATCCACATACTTTCATTGTTTGAGGCACTGCTGAGAGGAGAGGGGACAGGCGAACACTCTATCTGATAACAATAATGTCAATCAAAATGATACAGGCCCAAGACTAAGAGCTAGGCCTCTGAAGCCAACTCTAAAAGTACCTTGACAACCTGAGCTGAGAGGATTATCCTCATAATCTCCACCACTATCAGTCTAAATCTGGGACTGGACCCGTTTGTGGTTACACCAGTAAATCTGAGTCCTCTTGTGAGGCGATATGAGGAGTTGTGCAGTATTCACTTACAGCCACTTTATTAAATACACCAGTTCAACTGCTTCTAAATGCAAATATCTAAACAGCCTGTCAAATAGCAGCAACACAATGCATTTTTGTAGACATGGTCACGAAAACTTGCTGAAGTTCAAACTGAACATCAGAATGAGGAAGAAATGTGATTAAAGTGACTTTAAACCTAACATGATTGTTGGTGATCTTCTGGGATCTTCCCACACAACCATTTACAGAGATCGTTCTGAAAAAGGGAAAATATCCAGTGAGCGACAGTTCTCTGGGTGAAAATACCTTGTTGGTACCAGAGATGCACGGCGAGAGTTTAACCTCCTAGGATGGTTTTGTCAAACACTATAAAGTCACAATAGCAAAGAGAAATGAAAAATGCATGCCATGAAAGAGTTTGGGTTTTAGGAGGTTAAGTTGATAGAATGGGAGCAATAACTCAAACAACCACTCAATACAAAGAAGGTAAGCAAAAGGGCAGCTCTGAACAGATAACATATCAAACCGTGGAGCAGACGGGATATAGCAGCAGAAAAGGACAATGTTTGCCACTACTGTCAGGTAAACACAAGAACCTGAGGCCAAAATTCATACATGATAACAACCAGAAGACTCTCTCTTTGGATGATCTTTGGATGGATGCTATGTAAATTTATTAAGAAAATGAAATTATAGCAAATTAAGTCAATGCACAATTACAGGCTTTAAAAAAATACCCCCTTTTAGTGAAAACCATTACTTTCTTTGTAGGTCCACGTGTTTATCTAATGCAGTGGTTCTCAATTGTGGTGTAGTACACACTTTTCATCAGTGATTGGAGAAAAGAGTGAGTTTGGGATTGTAAACACCTTTTCCCTAGCTTCTTGAAGTTAGACATGCTATGAAAAGTTTGAGAACTGCTGATGTGATGTGTGTGCCATGCCACTTCTCGGCAAAATATCCTGCAGTGCAACAAATCAACCACAAGAGGACATCTCTGCCTCTAAAAAAAAGGAGCGAGACATTTGGGGGAAAACCTAACAATTCATATACTGAGCTGCTGTGAATGTAATTACTACTAATATTAACCTGCCTCATAAAGTTGTGGAAGGTCCATTAATGGCAGACTTCAGGATTCGGTTTTAGCTCATATCCTCGCACTAAGATTTGGCCATGAAAGAGTTAAGGATGGAGCGATGTGTGCTGCTGGCTGGTGGGTGAGAAATCAAATACTTTCTCAGCAACAAGAGCACAGCATGACTTAGATGTTTCTGAGAGACCTTGAGCACAGTTTCAACTCACTTCAGACACAGCAGAGCCTGAAGAGGTGAGTGGACTTATTCGACATACTAGTCTAGTAGCTGAGATGGCCACCATCATAAAGACTGAAAGGCAAAAATCACTTTAATTTTTCCTGCTAGGTCTTCACGTTTGTATCCATTTTTCTCCCCGTCATATAGATATTGACGGGGAGAAACAAATTCTATACAGATTTGTTACACTGTATGCGATCATTTGTCACTCGTAACAAGTTTATGTGTATCCATATCTAAACCACTGATGCATAAAAAGAACACAGACTTACGGGAAAGTCTATCTGACAAGTGTTATAGAATTGCTGAAAGAAGAGCGGCTTGATATTAGTAGTTGAGTGCTTTGTTTTTTTATCTGTACTGTTTTCCAGACCCTGGCCACTGAGAAAGATGAGAAGAGAAGACACACCTCTTTTAAAACAGCACTCAAATCCCGGCTTAGGGAAGAGTGAGTCCTTTTCTCCCCCCCCACCCCTCGCTCATGTCTATCTCTCTGCAATGTGGTTAATGGCTTTCTCTTGTGTCATTGGCCTCCCTGTCAGATGTGACATTGACAAAGAACCAATTTGGGGACTCAGTCAGCCACAGCAGTGAGGTGTCTGAGAAACTTTTTTTTGAACGATAAAGACAGCAGAACATAGCGAGCTGAATCTGAGATAGGTGTGCGAGTGCTCAGTTAATGGCCTCCTGAAACCTCCTAGGGGTCTTACACAAGTAGTAGGAGATGATACATGTTTCCACATTATAGTGCTTTTAAATCAGACTCACAAATACGAGGGTGCACAGACCCACATTAGCACAGTCCAGTGCGAGAACCATTACAATACTCTTCACATTAGCGTCTAATAATGCTGCCTGCAGACCAACACCACTCTCGGACATTTGATCCAGTGTTTCCAGACACACGATCTGAAAGGTTCTTACGATCTAGAACAAAATGTTTTCCTGCGCTGAGGAGTCACAGATAGATTGCAAACATTTGTAATTTAAGCGACAGATTGATCACAGTGTAGCGGTGCAGTGGAAGTTAGCTGCAGGCATATTCATAGTAATTTGCTAAATATCTTAAAATTATAAATACAATTAGTTTTATTAACGTAAGGAAACAAACATCAATCTACTTTAAAAGATAAAACAATGAATCAGTAAAGCCTCCATTAAAAATTTAAATATGCAGTGGTGTAGTATATAATATAGACTCCTAATCATAATATGAATATATTACATGCATATGTATCTGTTGCTTTTTTATTTTAAAAACCTAGCAAACGGATATGATCATCATCTTTGCTTTGAACTCACAGTTCATACAGGGGATCAGGCTGACTACATAAGCCTCCCATAAGAGAAAATAACCCTGGATCAGGTAACTGTTTTATCAAATGACATCAACACAAATCGAGACAAGGGCACGCTGATGTTAGAATAAATAAATAATAAAGAAAAGGCCCATTTAACCTCAAAAATCTTCTCAACAAACATATCTGTCATTCTGTCACGAGCTGTTCATTTATGGGTTTAATTGACAGAAAAACAAATGAATTAATAGAATATTGATGCTATTGTAGATATAAGCAAACTGATACTTAACCAAAAATGGCTCAACCTCTTTACATAACCTTTGAGTTATGATCTTCTCAAATACTTTCATAACATTAGAAGTTAAAGTCACTAGCCTATAAACATTGTCTACCTGAGGACAAACCTTTTCTGGTGCTCAGAAATTGTGCCACACCTGTTTTCAATTGCTGTTATCTAATAAACACGTGTGCAACAGCATCAGAATTGAATAATATGAAAATTATTTTAATGTACTGCCAAAAAGCTCAGTCTGTCTATTGTTTTAATATCTACTGAGTAGTGACGGAGGATAGTGACTTATGAAAATATGAAATATCAGGAGGGGTCCAGTTTTTTCCAGCACATTCATAAGACTGTGAATTAATGACTAAAAAGGACTCTGGTGGTTATACAAGCAGGAGTCTGTTTTCCTCTCGCCATTTCCGTGTGTGCACACCGTACAGTAGGTGACACACAGCTGTGTGTTTGTATCAGAGAGCATGTGTTCCCAATGGACAGAAAGCAGAATAGTGAAAAAGAGCAGCAGGCTATGTCTGACTTTGACTGAAACCCTCCCTTTGTTGACGGCCAGTTTTAACACATTCACAGTACTAGTAGCACTGCCAACATTATGCCACTGGCTCCTTTAAATAGAAAGAGATGGTAGACTCCTAAACTGCAGACAGCATCTCTTAAGGTATCGCTGAATCTGCGCATACCTTCTTTAGAATCCAACTTGAGATGACGACACGTTCAGATAAGGCTATGGCTGTTGTGCAGATAAGGTAAGCACAACAGGTTAAATGGTTGTGAGGTTGCTATGGTGTAAGCTTCTTCTTTATCTTCTTCTGGCTGCTCTGTTTATGGGTCACTACAGCAGATCATCTGTCTCACCAATCCTCTGCATGTCCTTCTTCACTACATCCTCAATCTTGTCTCTAACTTTGTCTCCAGACTGCTCGACCTGAGCTGTCCCTCCCACTGAAAAACATCTTACCATCTTCTAAGTCTTCCACTTCCAGCTTCCACCTGCTGTCCTTTTGTTAATGCCACTGTGTCCAAACCACATCATAGCAGCTCTCACTATCTATAGAAGGCATAGGTGTAACAATTCTCCAAAACCACACGCCATTTTTTTATTCTCCCCACAGCTGTGATTGCATGATCATGATTGGATCATACAGCTTTTACCAGAACAGAGTGCTGTAGGCTTCAGCAGCTCCAAATGGGTGTCAGTGTATAGGACCACAGCAGCTTTGAATGAGAAAGTTAACTTAAGGAAATCATAAGAAAGAGAAACAGGAACCTGAAAGGAATCCAAATTGATAAAAATAGCAAGTAAAAGTTTAAAAGGGGAAGAATCCAAAATTCCAGCTGAAAGTGGTTGAAATATTTTTTAAAAAAAGAAAAAAAAGCCTACATCTCCTGTTAAATAAAAGTAAACAGTTCAAATTTTGTTAAACAATGAGTAGATGTTGGTATTATTACCCAAAGGTTAGGATTAAATGTACTTATTATAATGGATATTTGGTGTGCTAGACTAAACATAATAGCCAAATAGTAAGCAGGCCAGCCTTGTGCTTTAGAACAGGTGGGTTTAAAAATTATTTTCAGGGTTTTGTGCAGGTTAACATGTCCAGGTTTCAGCAGTAGATTTGGATTGGATGCCCCATTCATCAGTTACCACATTCTAAATATCATTACTACATATTAGACCATTCATTTTGTCTTTATTAAGTACATTTTAGTATAAAAGACTCATCTTACTGTATTTACTTAAGTTATTTCTGCTATAAATATACAGTTTTCACTTTGAGAAAAATAAGAAATGACTGTGAGTCAAAAAAGAAAAGAAAAGAAAAGTGATTCTTGACTTATTGACCCATAATCTGGCAAACATATCTCTCGTGAATGATAACAAGTCATTCTGAGAACATTTTTGTCACAGGGTAGGCGCTGCAATCAATGTTTAACAAAGAAATATATATTTTTTTATTTATCCAGATTAAGTCTCATTGGGAATAAAAATATATTTTTCTAGAGAGATCTGCAGAAGATGTCACCAGAAGTCGCAATAAATAAATAACTAAATAAATCTGAATATAATGTAAAACGCAGAGTTGGTAGAATAACGTTCTAAATCATGGCGACTAAATTCTATTCATCAACATAAAAAAGTCTATGGGGGCAAAACGCATTCAAACATCGCCAGTCATTTTTTGGCAGACATGTTATAATGCAAATGATAGAATTACAGAATTGGCCCGCACGGATGCTTTTTTAACCCGTGTTCTTTTATCTGAAATGACAGCAGCGTCAAACGCGTCAAATGACAAACAGACATGAGAGCAGACTAGGAACAAACATGAAGGACATTCACGCATTTTTGCATCTGAGTGTGTAAATCCCACTGAAGTGAAAGCTACTGAGCCCAAAACAACGCAAGAAACAAACAAAAAACTTAAGCAGTGCTGTTAGTAAAATGCGGCTCAACAGATTTAATCTATAGAACACATTTATCCAGTAAATAATCTGTCGCAGATAGAGAATACAGACAGACGATTTTAAACCGAAACTATGGACCAGTCTGTGTGTTCAGCATGAGCTCCCGCGGTGACCTAGAGAGCCCCCTTTACTCCGAGTTCAAGCTCGACTTACCTCGTTAACCCATCGACCTTTCCGGTAAATCCTGGGACAGATTTTCCTCAAAAGCCACCTCGCAGACCCGCCCCCTCTTTTGTCAGTCATGCGGTGCAGATGGCGTGCATAGGTGAGCGGTCAGGTAAGCAGAGTGCAGAATCGGTCAGATTTAATTTGATCTCCTATCAGAATGTAATGTCGTGTAAGGCGATGGACATGCAGACGCTATTAAAAAGGATGTAGGCCAGCTTGAGGCCGGCCTGAGGTCAGGTTTAGGTTGAACTTTGGTGCTAACGTTGTTGTTGGTGTTGTTTGAAGGCAGCATTCATAGCTGTTTCAGCAGCTGCTGTCTATAAAAACATTCGTCTTTATGTATATTTTATTTCATGTTCATTTAACTTGATTCATTTTAATATAATTATTACAAAGACTACATCGTAGGTCATTCCTCTATTTAACTCAGATATATGGGCGAGGGCAGTTTAGCACACTGAACATTAGGCTGTATTGCAAGCACAGGCCAGGTCCTGCTGTAATTTGTGCAAAGTCTGCCAAATAATGCATATACTTAGTCTTGTCTTTCACACTTATCAGTTTTTTGTTTATTCCTTTCTATACACAAATATGTTGCCTTTAGTAGTTTTTGCTTACAGGTAGCCCTGAAAAAAGAAATCACTCAGAAATGAGGAATCCCAGTTTAATCCTCACTGCCCTTCGTTGTGAAGCACTGAACTACAGTTTTTTTTATGAAACAAAAGCATGGGTTTCATCTAAATTATTTAGGTGTGTGTGGCAAGAGAGGAAGTTTAATGATTCATGAACCCATCAGCCAAGTGGCTTTGAGTCTTTCTTTCCAAAGTGTTGTTGTAGAGCCATAAAGGCCCACGGTGATGCATTCAGGATACTGTGTGTCCTGATTGATGAGCTTCCTGGAAACACCCTGGCAGAACAGAAGCCGCCTCAGATTACAATGTACCACGCAGTCTTTCTCTGTTGTTGTTTCACCACTACAATGATAATCAAGACACTGTCTGTTAGGTCACGTTTTTGGTTTGATATACTGTAAACAGATTGCGTGTATATACTGTAGTTAAAATAAGGGATTTTTTTTTTCAGTTGTAGTGTTGATGAGAGCTAAAAGAGAATCACTGCTATTCAAAAGAGGAGACAAAAAAGAGGAGTTTATTTTAACAGAAGACTTGCATTCCTTTCATATCTGGTTAATGTTGTTGAACTAACTTAACTAATGGAAGTTATTCAAAATTCTTTCAACATATGTCTGGTGGGGATTTAATGAATTTTATGCAGGTCTGTTCATTATTTATATCAAAGTATAGTACACACAATAGTGTAGTTTATTTTTATGTAACTTGTAACTTTACAAGTCTTCAGGTCGACCCACTCTGATTTGCCTAGAGGTGTGTGTGTGTACTAAAGTCCCATTTTTGAGTGCACACTAATTAAAAAAAGAAAAACTTCACATTGCAAAAAATAACTGGTGTTAATTTCTGTAAATAGCTTATGTGAGTTCTTAATATAAACAATTGTATTTCTCAAAAATACAAGACAAAGAATGCTCTTTAATTTGAAATTCTTGGTTACAAAAGTGAAGAAAATGTCATTTTCATTCAACTTTGAGAGGAAGTTGTACCATAAAGTCTCAGTACGTTATCTAATCTGAATTGAACAACGTTCACGAGTTTCCAGATGTTATTCTAAATATAACTGAGAAAGTGTTTTTACATATATGCATATTTTTCAATTTTAAGACCCACTTTGTAGGGATGTACGTTATCCTGGAGGAGTGTGATAATTCAGCCCAAGTTTAAAATATACTAAGAGGCATTAAAAGCACAACAATGCAGCATTTTCATACAACATTTATTCATAAAATGACTTGTAATAATTCATAAATAAATAAATACATGCATATCTAGAAAAGTACTTGATGAATGAAGAAGCTATAATTGCACCGCAATCACTATTGAGCAGAAAATATCGTGAAAATTCGATGACTTAATATTAATGTTACTGCAGTTAATAATGATATTAAATATTACTGCATTGCGCTGACTGCATTCCTTTATATAAGAGGTGTTAAAAACATCACGCATGACATGAACTTAGTTTTTAACATTTTAACAAACAGTTCACTCAGAACTCTCTAGGTGGTGATGCTGTGCAATAGTTGGATAATGAAACAGAATAGAATAGAAATATCCTTTATTGTCCCTTACTGGGGAAATTTGGGTGTTCCAGCATCAAAGTGACAGGCAGATGGAGCACGCAGATTCAAAAAACAATTTGCAGCATAATGAAAAAAATACAGTACAGTTAGTAAGTTATTAAAAATTAAAAAAATTATTAAAAACAGAAAAAGAAAAAACTGTGCAAATAAGAGCAGGGATATTAACGGCTATAATGTAACTATAATATAAACAACTTATTGCGTTTGTTGGGCGCAGTGATAGTTATAAAGTCTACCAGCTGCGGCGAGAGAGGACCTGCGATGATGAATGCCCTGTCCCCAAACACGTGCACAGGTAGATTTCCCTGTTTACAAAACACCACACAGTAGTCAGAGCATTTAACGTCCTGACAAGTACTGCAGACCTCCTTTGCACTCTACAGTCAGAGACTTCAGACGCCGGCCATTTTACTGATGCTTCTGGTCTCTTGCAGACATGCCTCGTCAATTTCTAAAGGTGAATCTGAGTGAGGTGGAGGAGGAGACGCAGTTGCTTGCAGAGAAAGTATATGCATCGGCATTAAAAGAAGAAGAAACCAAAAATGCCTTGTCGATGTTCACGATGCCTGAGGACTGCCCAATTGGCCTCCAGCAAGCCAAAGACCATGAACTGCTTAAGGAGCTGGCAGAGCAGCAGTCAGAGGAGACTCTTAAGAGGTAAGTCCTGCTTGGACTCTGAACCGCAGATCAGTCTGTTCATGCAAGCAAAATTATCCTAGTATAAAAAACAAAACAAAAATCCCTTTATAAGACGTATATTTTCAGTTTTGCTTATTATTTATGTGGTGTTAGATATACATGAGCCAAGACTTAAAGTTTTCAGTCTGCTCCTTTTGATTTTTCTTTTGTGGTCTTGATTCTGTATGATGTAATATAGTCTCCTTAGGCACACAGCTCTGACTGTTAGCACTGAAGCCACACCCACCTGTTATTTAAATCTTTTCTTTTCCATAAAAATGGAAGGTGGGGGTAAAGGGGGATGAACTAAAACAGATTGTGCAAAGTTCAAACTGTAAATAATGCAAAGCGGCTCTGTGGAGTCTAATGATATAAATGTGAAGTTAAAACTGAGCATAATAGGCCCCTTTTAATGAGTCATCTTACCATGATTTTAGGTAAAGACTCGTTCATTTAAGTGAGCTTTGCACCAAATGCTAATCAAGTTGCTGACTTTTCAGGAGGAACAGCCTGAGGATGATTCGTTCCAAGTCACTTTGCCTACAAGTCCCAGCCAATGCAGATTGGGCACGCCTAGTGACACCATTCATGTCCCCCAGTTCCACCAGCTCATCTGTGCAGGAAAACTGCCCTGATTATCAGAGGGTTACTATTAGTGGAGATTACTGTGCTGGTGTAAGTACTCTCGTTGAAAGTGCCAACTGGTGTAGTTACATACATATACATCCCATATGTAATATTTTGAATTTGAATATTAAATGGTAAAAAAAAAAAAAACTCAGACAAATGTGAAATGACAATATCTTCAAATTGAATGTAGCATGATTTAAGTGTGCAGTATCCAAAAAATCGAATTATTGGAAGTAGAGACAACTGCATGTCTTCCTGCCACCCTCTGAAGGAATTAATTCAAAATCTTAAAAGTGCAAAACTGTCTACATTTTGAAGTATAAAAGATGAATTTAGATGCCAGTCAAAGCATTGTTGCTTCAAAATCTAGCAGCCAGTCACTGCACAGTGTCCCTCCATGATCCAGTGTAGCCCTCACTATTACTACTATTGGATTAGACTTGAATTTATGTTTAATGCTCATCCTCCTCTCAGATCACACTGGACGACTATGATCAGGCCGCCAAAAATCTGTTTAAAGCTCTGCTTCTTCGAGAGAAATACTCAAAGCTAGCCTATCACAGATTCTGCAGAACGACGAGCAAGTTCCTACGAAGTGCTCAGAACACGACCTGGAGCGAAGAAGATGAGGTCCTTCCAGGTATGATGTACGAAGCTGAGCTGTATGTATAACAAAATTTAAAAACATGCTTTGTTCTAATTTATATGAAAGTAATGGAAAAACCTTTGCGACCACCAGACATGTGCCCATGTTCAGAAGCTGGGGAGGATCCCTACTGCATGGACAACATCCCCAAGGATCTAAATTATAAACTGAAGATGAAGGATGGGATAGTTTATGTGTATGATAATGAAGAGGCTTTCAAACAAAACCAGCCTCATGACCTTCCTTACCCAGACTTGGAGACCTTTGCTGTAGAGCTGAGTCATGTGCTTGCCATGACTGCAGATGGACCCACGTAAGTTTCCAAAACAATTATGCAGACATGCTGGTTGAAAAACCGGTTATCATCCATTCTGCACTTTTTAGAGAATGAACTGAGTGTCACTTTCAATTTTCAGGAAAACCTACTGTCATAGGAGACTAAATTTCTTGAGTTCAAAATTCAACCTCCATGAGATGCTCAATGAGATGGCTGAGCTCAAGGAATTAAAACGTGTGCCTCACAGAGATTTCTACAATGTTAGAAAGGTTAGTATTCCATCTCTGGGAAGTGAGGCAACCATTACATCTGACTGAACTTTAAAGTGAGTGTAGATACTAAAGCATGCTCTGCAAACTACCCAGATTAACCTGCAGCTGTTATCATTTAATTGCTTGGCAAAAAGCACTTTGAAGAACTTCTGAATGTGACAGCAATGTCGTTTGTAGAGGAGGCAGAGCCTGAAGCCTCAGGGGAAGCTTCACCAATTACACCATCCAAAGTAAGAGCTGGTTCTGCATCTTTGGCACAAAGTGAAGCACATTTTCAGTGCTGCTGCTCCTTTTGTCACAACAGAGCATCACCTCCACTCTGAGATCCATCTGGAAAGGAAAAGCTAGTTGAGGTGGTTCAGACATCTGTTTTAGTTGCCTCTTGGATTGCTGGGCCTGAATACCTTCTGAGCATGCCCAACTGGGAGGGGTTAAATATAGGATATTAGTGCGTGCAGACTGAACATACGGTTTCTTTCTTGCAGGTGGACACGCACATTCATGCAGCTGCATGCATGTCTCAGAAACATCTGCTCACCTTCATCCAGAAGACGTATCAGACTGATGCAGAACGTGTAGTTTTAGAAAAGGGTGGACAAAGAATGACACTCAAAGAGGTTTTCCAGCACCTCAACAAGGACCCCTATGACCTTACTGTGGACTCTCTCGACGTACATGCTGTGAGAAATATTGTCTATTCTTTTGAATTCAAATATTCCATTAAGACAATATATTTAAGAATTTCAGATTTTGTCTTTCTGCTGCTTGCATCATTCTGGGATTCTGAATCACACTTTATGATTTATTACATTTACAGGGGAGACAAACCTTCCACCGCTTTGATAAGTTCAATGCGAAGTATAACCCAGTGGGAGCCAGTGAGCTTCGCGAAATCTTCCTGAAAACTGACAATGTTGTTAATGGAGAGTATTTTGCTTGCATCATAAAGGTACTATCATCATTTGTAGCATTTCATCAATTTCAAGACGGAGTGATGCAGAGAAAACTTGATGCACTCTTCCTCTCACCATTTTTTATAGGAAGTGGCCCGTGGCCTGGAGGAGAGCAAGTATCAGCATGTAGAGCCACGCCTGTCCATCTACGGAAGGTCTCCTGACGAGTGGTACAGTCTGTCCAAGTGGTTTATTGACCACAAATTATACTCTCCAAACATAAGGTGGATGATTCAAGTGCCCAGAATATAGTAAGTGCTTCATGCTGAAAATGCAGGCTTTTAATGTAAATGCATTTTGTGAAATCTAAAATTTACTTTTATGTTGCAGTGATATTTTCAAGCTAAAGAAGCTGATACCCAATTTTGCCAAGATGCTGGAGAACATATTCCTTCCTTTGTTTGAGGCCACAGTCAACCCACAGAAACACAAAGAACTTCACATTTTCCTCAAATATGTAAGATTTGTTGTACCAAAACAGATCTCAGCAAATATTATGAGGATCAGTTTTGCACAAAAAGATGTACTTCATGTCTTCAAATGATGCATTTATGTGCAGTATAATAATAGTTGAGTGATATAGCAGACTATACTGTAGTGGTAAGCAGATGCACCCATTAGGGCAATGAAAATATAATGACGCATCAATATGAAAACATGTCTTTATAATATAAACTGGCTTCATAAAATGTAAAATTGTTCAGAAATACACTGTATGGGCAAAGGTATTGTGTTCCACTACTTAATATTGAAGTACAGGTGTTTTTAGTCCCATTGCCACAGGTGTATAAGCTCCTGTGGGTGTAACCTGCAGGTGGCCCAGTACGTCTGTCCATATATTGCACAATATAAAAATAACTGACTGTTGATTGGTAACATTTGTGGAAACAAATGACTAATAACCATTTAATATTAATACCTGCCGGGCTTCATTAAAAAATCCCAGCAGAAAATGACTGTTTTTGTGGATGCAGGTGTCTGGCTTTGACAGCGTGGACGATGAGTCCAAACACAGCGATCACATGTTCTCCTTCAGGAGCCCAAAACCAGAACAGTGGACTTCAGTTGAAAATCCTCCATACAGCTACTACATCTTCCACATGTACGCAAACATCATAGTCCTCAACAACCTCAGAAAGTAAGTATCATTCCCCAGGTACGGTGAAGTATCAGAAGCAGGCAGATTGAATTTACTTGATGTCTGCTAAATGGGTGACTCAATATAAGTATATGAAACCCAAGGTAATTCAGAGTTCTGCACAGAAAGGGAGAAAAATGCAAAGACAGTTAAAACATGTCAACTATATGTGTATATCATGATATAAAGCTGTATTACTCTACCCTGTAATGATTAATCTTTAGATGGGGAAACACAGACAAGAAATTAGGGTTAAGATGAAGTTGCAGACATGCTTTAAGCCCCAATTTAAATGTTTTATCTCAGATGTACAGAAAGGTTGTACCAGCAGTGAAGACCATAAAAAATAAAAGCTGATTCATTTTTTAATATTCTAATTTTGGAAACGCACAGACGGCTTAAGAGGTATCTGCCCTGCCGAATAACTGACAACTCCTTTGTGTGACAATAAGAATACTTTTTTCTTTCGTAAACACATAGATGAAGGAAGACTTGACATGGATGTAGGACATGTTAGACCCTGACCTAGCAGTGTGTGTCCAGCCCTCAAAAGACAGTTTATTCTGTCACTTTGTATAACTGTCAGTGGAAGAGTGACTAATAAATTACAGGAAAGCCAGTTCTGAACTACTTGATGCTTAAAGCTGATCGGCACTCGGTGTGATGAAGATGATTAAATGCTGTTATGTGATGTTGCTTATTATACTCTTCTGCGTCTTGTATAGAGAGTGTGGACTGAACACCTTCCAGTTCCGTCCCCACTGTGGAGAAGCTGGATCACTCACTCATCTGGTCTCTGCCTTTCTCACTGCTGACAACATCTCACATGGACTCAACCTGAGGAAGGTACTCACGACTGTCCCGAGTTATAAACCAGTAAACCACAAAGCATTGCTTATAAACTGCAGAATATCCCAAAGGTCACCGCTATAGTACGGACTCCAACTCACTCAGCATTAAGATAAAACACACAATGACAGTGTGTACATTTGTGTGTTTTCCCATCTTTCACGTTCACGAGCAGCACCTCTGTCAAACTTCCTACAGAGCCCAGTGCTGCAGTACCTGTACTACCTAGCCCAGGTACCAATTGCAATGTCTCCACTCAGCAACAATGGCCTGTTCCTGGAATACTCCAAAAGCCCGCTAAAAGACTTCCTGCACAAAGGTCTGTGTGTGTCCCTGTCCACAGATGATCCCATGCTGTTCCACTACACCAAGGTAAAAAATAAATAAATAAAAAATCTACAGGAAACTGTGTTTTCAGGTCATCATTCAGTGATCCAAAACCATTGTTTGCCTAACTAATACAGTATTTGTTATTTTGATTCATTTCTGTAGTCTGAATAAAGCTTATCTGCTATTTGTGTATCCTCTGAGGAACCACTGATGGAGGAGTACGCCATAGCAGCTCAGCTGTGGAAGTTCAGCACCTGTGATGTGTGTGAAATAGCCAGGAACAGTGTGCTGCAGAGTGGGTTTTCTCACCAGGTGTGGTCACATCCTTCATTTGAAAAAAGACAACATAAATTCTGTCTTAGCAGGCATTGGTCAACTCACACAAGATCTAATCATCCTTTCTTCCACCTACTGTTGTGATTACTTTTGCAAGGATAAGATGCACTTCCTGGGAGAGAACTATCTGAAAGATGGACCCGAAGGAAACGATATCCGTAAGACCAACGTCGCCCAGGTCCGGATGGCCTACAGACACGAAACGCTGTGCAATGAACTCAGCTTCATTGTTGATGCAGTGAAGGCTGAATCTATGAATTCCCACAGCGAGTAAAGAGGACCTCACATTTGACAGAATCGAAGCATGTTGCACTCTAAGATATCTACATTTACCTTTATTTATTTATTTTGTAAAAAGTGCCTCTGGCTGGCTGTGATGGAATAAAAACTTCAATAAAACTAAAACTAAAAGAGCAATACTTAACTAATTGCAAATTAATAGCAGATGGGTTTTCTAAAATTGAATTGTAAGGGACGAGGCTCAAGTATTCAAAGGCAAAGCTGTGGAAGCCCACAATTTAAGAAGTGGGTAAACCTGCAGAAAAGCTGTTATTATGAGTTTTTGTTGTGTAGAACACCAAACCCGTATGAGTATTTAAAATCATTTTATTACAAACACTGCCCTCCAGTGGCTAAAATGCACCATTTAACAGAATACAAAAAGAAATCACGTTACAGCCATTCTGTCTCTTAATTTAACACAAATCGAGGATCACAAACAGTTTCTCATCAGAATAACGTTTACTGTGCGTCGTCGCCCACTTCTATCCTCTCATCTTCCTCAGCAGCTTTCTTGGTTTCTGTAGGGGTCTTCACACAGATCCACTCTTCTGTCTGGATGTACTCTTTCTGCTCTTTCACGTCTGACTTCTGAGAGCAACGTCTTCTGTTTTTTATTAACAGATGGACAGGAAAAAGATGTAATAATATGCAACAAGAGAAACTTTATTGTGTTTTATGTATTATAAAAAAAAAAAGCTCTTACAATTTGAGGTATGTCAGGATGATTGTTATAAGCAGAAGAAGCGCACAGGAGCAGAAGATGAGCACAGCTTTTCCTAAAATATGAAACATGCACACTGTTGATAACGAGGCCTTTGCCTGTCTATTAGTCTTGTGCTGTGTTAACTGACTGTGACAGAGTTCAGATTACGAGTCCCACCCGCAGTAAAGCTTTGTGAGCTGCTGGCAAAGCGGGCTGGTTCTATCTCACTGTCGAGCGTTTCAGGAGTCGAGGAGGAAGATGTGGATGGTGGTGTTGTGGTGTGGTGTGTGTGACCCACGCCATGTGTGCTCTTCAAAGGACTGTCAGTTACTTCATCCATTCGTTGTATCGCTGCATCTGTGCAAAGATTAGACGATTTTCAAACAATTCTGATTATTTTTTCTTTTCTTTTGTACTTCCTCCTGTTTGAAATGATGATTGTTTTGGAAAGTGCTAGGAGTGTATTGTATGTATTTGAAAAACCTTCAATAAAAATGCTCTCCAATGTTTTTTTTTTTTTTTTTTTTTCCCCCCCATCCTAGTTATGTGGAATATACTAAAATGCTGCTGAATACAAATTAAAATCCAATGCGAATACAATAAAGAATCAAAGTTTGTGTTAAGAGTATTCATTAATACTAATGTATTCTTATTTACATAGACTATACAGCAGACCTGTTTTATTCTTTGAATAACAAAGCTGTGAACAGCATGCACAATCACTTTTTAAATATCTTTTGTCTCTTCATAAGTAAAATGCAGGTGCAAAGTTACTCACCTGTCTCGTTGAAGCAAAACACATCAAACTTTTGTTTTACGCTGGCTCGCCAGGGCACCAAGCCGCTCTTATTCCTGCCACAGCTGGGAATTGGGTGGATGCGGGGAATGACTGCGAAGTGTTCATCAATCCATCCAAACCTGAACAAAATATTACATTAGGTGCTCCTCGTTATATTACTCAGAGGTGATACTGAGGTGATTTTTTCTCTCACTTTGGTCTCACCTGCATGTTTCTAAACCTCTAAAAAGAGCTTTCTGTACTTGTGCTTTTGAAGCAATGTTCAGTCCAAAGGACCAGCAGAGCCTGCGAGCTTCACTGGCATTGAAAGCATACTCAGGCTGGTTGAGCTCATTTAAAGATGTGACCAGCATTACTCCTGCAATACTTTGATTGAATCCTGGGGAAACTGGAAAAAGCATATTTATATTTACTATATATGGTAGTACAATAATCTATATATATATATTTGTACATATTAGAAAATATGTGAAATAACTTACCTCTGAGGTTCCTTATGTCAGTCATTTGAACAGACAAGGCTGAAGTAACGAGCAGTGCTGCTGGGAGGCAAAGCCAGATGATGTTCATGACTGGTCAGAGTAAAGACAGATGAATGCTGGGTATCACTGCTGCTGCAAGGTTTATGTGTCTCTGAGCCAAAAGGCACGGTTAAATAGAGGTGATCATGCTCACTGGGATGTGTGGACTCTGTCACTGCCAGAGAATAACGGAAAAGGAAGAAGGAAGTAGTGCACATGGGTCAGATCAAGAGCCATCCTATGTTCTGGGAGCAGGGCTCAGGAGACGATAAGTAATACATCAAAAACACTAATCTGCAGAAATTCAGTAGAAGGGGAAAAGCAGTGCACACGTGTTCCCATTCAGCATTTTTAATGTGAAATGTTGTTAAACTTCAATAAATAAGTTATGTTTTCAGGTTCAACTGCAACCAGTATTTTTACAGGCACAAATATATATATATATATATATATATATATATATATATATATATATATATATATATATATATATATAAACACTCACATTTACTTATTAGAATTCTCTTTTGAATCTTATTACATCGAAAAAGAAAGTTTATTAAAATAGTTTGCTTACTCTCTTTGCACTGAATAGAATTGCGTACAGTTTTGTTGTACTTTTTGTGTGATGAAAATAAAGAGTCTGTATATAGTAATTCTATTCTATTCCATGATTCTGTACAAACAATATATTAAAAGGATAAAGTGAAAGCACAAAAGGTGGGATTTGCAGTAGAGTTGTGAAAGTTTCTGAAAACCATGATGTAATACACTCGAGAAGAGATTCTCTTCTGTCCTGATGATTTCCTCTCTCTGGGAAATTCTCCATCATGTGTGCGCTTATTATCTTTGGTCTCCTCAGATGAGCCTTTGGCACGCGGCCTCCTATTTCCACAAAAACATTTCTCCGCAAGCCCCGATGGCAGGAAATGACGCAGAGCCTGCTGACGAAGATGCAGCAGGGTTTTTGACAGATGTGAGGTGACACTCTGGATTAGAGCAAGAATGCTCATCGTACATATCACCTCTCTAAGAGTGGGGTTTGCATGTCCTTAAAGTTGTTATAGAATTAAACTAAATTAGACTATGAGACTTTCAAATGGGAACACAATAGAATTTCCCAACAGGTCTTGGTGAGAGAATTTAGACATTTTTCCAGCAAAAGTATCCTGTGGCCTCTGTTTGCACAGTTGCATCTGAACAAAGCATGGTCTAGTTTTGCAGTGTGGATACACACCATCACACCACACACCTAACGCAGACCCTGTAACCATAACTATAGCCCCTTAACTTTATCGACTATTACATTCTAACCCCCAACCATAACTCTGACCCTAACTGCCCCCTTTTATAAAAATTTTGTGGACATTGGCAGGTTTTTTCCCCCTGCATTCCAAAACTATATCATAACAATGTGATTGGATACTTGCAATATTGACCCTGGACCAGCATTGAATATGATGATCCAGGAACAACACCAATATGGGGATATCAGATTATTCTGGAACAGAGTGGAGATATTTGGTCTTAATGCACAGCTCCATGTTTGGTGTTTGGTGAGAATCAAATACAGCAGACCTCAACTCAATGGAAATGCTGTGGTGCGACTTTAAAACATCTGTGCAGGAATAAATGCCCCCCAAACTCGATGAAATGGATCAACAAAGAAGAATGGGCCAAAATTCTGACACTTCAAGTTATTGCTGCTAAAGGTGGTTTTACAAGCTACTGAATCATTGGCAGTACTTAGTTTTCATAGCAACGAATATTTGTCGCTACTGAAATGACTAGAGGAAATATTTCAGGCACTTTTTATTTAAAGGAGAGGTGACAGACCATAAAATGAACAGAGAACGGACAGCACAGCATGTGCAAAGACAGAAAAGGAATCATGAAGTCTAAACAGTGCTCGTTTACAAGAAAAAAAAATCTCTCAGTGCTCTGAAGTAACAATCAAACATGGCACAAATGAGAACCATGAGCTGAGTATTGCACTTGAAGAACTGCTGTGGAATGTGCTTACATTTGAAACATTTTTTTAATAGAAAAAACAACAGATAAAAACATTTTTCTTTAAATATGTATTAAAAGTCTCTCAGGGACTTCATTATCTATCAAACCTGAGAGATTCTATTGTGTAGATAAATATACAATGTTTCTACTGTGGCATTTAATGAAAAAGTGCCATATTCAGCATTCAAAGTACCAGAACCAGAATGTATAATTACAAGATCTAATTTAATTAAATATCTATTTCAGCACACAATATAATTGGTCCCTAAACAGAATCATCTTATCTTTTGCTGCAGCAAACATCCTTTCAACTTTTCATTTCAAGCAAGATTATAACTTATCTCTGCTGACCATGAAGAAGGCCTCACGAGCCATAAAGCCTCCCAAAATGTCTCTGACCCTTGAGTATCGGGGTCATTTGATTCAAGTGTGTCTGATGATATGGTAAACTGGCAGAGACGTGATGTATGAGGTCTCTGTTATTCTGTTTAGCGGGTTCTTTCGTTGCACTCTTACACCCAGTCCAAAGATCTCAATCAGTGTCTCACACAAAGTTCCTCTTCCCTTATGTGTCCTCGTGTCGGTTGTAATAGTCACTGAAGAATGAATAAATACTGAACACCACACACACAGCCACAAACAGCGTCAAAGTGAGCCATAGAAGCCGCCGACTCGTGGATACCTTGGGGCAGAACTCGCCTACAACAGCCAGGACTTCCTCCATCCTCCTGCAAAGATAATAAGTTCATATAGCAGGTGACAAAATATTGGGCAGGGGAAAGTGCTCATTATGGAGGAACTACAGAAGTTTCTTTAAATTACAGACATTATCTAAACTATAAAAAGACAAGGAAAAAGACCGTATATATTTGTTGAAATAATGGCTGTGGAGGCTAATTTTACTCTCACTTTTAATCCCACAAGATTAATTTAGCGATACGCATGTAAAAGTTATATGCAGCTGTGCAACCTTTGCAAGCTGTGCAAAGGTCTTGAGCTTTTTCCTGTAAATTTTTAAAGTGGTCTTGAGCAAAAGTTGCCAGACATTGGCTGCGTTTTCACTCATTTTCAGTCCAGTCCTTGTACCTGACTATTTTCTTTCTTTTTCTTGTTTTGACAAATGAATCATTCAAGCATAAAAAAGCCAACACATAGCAAATTAACAAAGACCTGACACACGACCTGAGTTGATCCATGTACCGTTTATGTTTGCTTTTATGCTCTATTTTCACATATGTTTGCAAATGCTTCCATAAATCACTGCACAAATCACTGAGTGTTTTGTGCTTGGACTTATTAATCTTTTCTGTTTTTTTATGTGTTATACTTTCAGCACTTTCTGGGTTGGTTTCCTTATTTTTATGCCTTTCTAGTTTTAGTTTAGTAATCTAGGTTCTGTTCATGGACATTGTTTGTACTCAGTTCCTTGTTTCAGTTATCCTGCATCTTACTGTTAAGTCTCTGTCTCTGTTAGGTGTTTTCCTGTTTTATCTTGGTGGTCTTTCATCTCTTGTTCTTTGTGTGTAATTCTACTTCCCTTGGTGCGTTATTTCTAATTAGTTCCAGCTGTATTTCCCAGCTGTTTCCACTTCCCTCATTACTTCTTGTAGTTATTGTCTCCATTTCCCCTTAACTTTCGTTGAGTTGTCCTTGGCAGGTGTCTTACCTAGTGCTGGTCTTTCCTTGTGCTTTCTATTGTTCCCTGAATGTTTGCTTTCCTCATCTTAATACGTCATCTTGGATACTTTCCAGACTTTTTAAACCTTGGTAGCTGTCAGCATTAAAAGCTCACCTTATGTTATTCTGTCTCAGCGTCTTGCATGTGGGTCTGTAATAAGGTCTACCATCCCCACAGCAACTCATGAGAGAAATGAGGTGTGGCTAAAGACTTTTGCAGAGTACTGTAGATATAAACTCACTCTTTGTGATTTTAAAAATGGGTTTGTGGTGTTGTTATAATTTTTTTTATGTATTTTCAATTAAATGTAACATTTTGTGTGTAATAAAGAGATTCATCTTCCACTGATCATGAATTATTTACAAAAAGAGCACAAATAATTTGTTGTGCTTATATCAATACTATCAGAGATGAGCATAAATACACAATTTATATTTCCTTTTCTAACATGACAGAGTGAGTTCACCTGCTGTTCTTAAGCCTCTCTCCGCTCTCTTCGTCCTTATTTTTTGTTTCCAGCAATTTGTCCGCAGCACTTTCGTCTTCACGTTTTTCTTCCTGAAGCGCCTTGCCTTGCTTCAGTCCATCTTGGTAGCTGCGTTTGAAATATTCACATTTACAAGTGAAATTGGGACACACAACTGAAATGATTTCTGATAAACAACTGTGTCATCACACTGTCCGCTTATCTACACTAAAAAGTAGAAGAGAGGGCCTCACCCTTTTTGATAGGCCTCCTCTTCGATATTTGCCTTGATCTCGGCTCGGAGCTCCTCCAGGTTTACTGAAGGCTTGGCTGGCTCATTTTCCTGCTCCGACACACTCTTTCCACTGCATTGTTTCAGATAGGAAAGAACAATTAGCCTTGGACACCGTGACGATCACAGCAGACGTAACAAAACACTGTTACAGTCAGGTTCCATCACAGTACTGCGGCCCGGTCGTATAACGGATGAGACGCAGCGCAGGCCGAGTGGGATGTGCATCCCACCATCACGAGAACGATGAGTACAAACGAAAAACTGTGATTGCACTTTGCACATTTGTTATTGCGATTGTCCTTAAAGAACATCTAGCCCAGACACTGAGAGAGCTCTACTCAGGCTGACTTTATAACTACAATATGATTGGAGCCTTGTGCCTGGACTTCATCAAACTCTTTCATAAATGTTTAGATTACTGGATAGCAGTCCCGTAATAGCATATCCCTCAACTCTAGCTTTTTTTTTTTAATGCTTTCAGGTTTATTTTTACCTCACTGGAATTGTTTCTGCACTTTAAAAACATCCTGAAGGTCACAAAAACAAGCTGAAGTCCCATCTGAGCGCTTTTGATAAAAATGATTAGAAGTTCAGGGGTGAGAGGACTGAGGAATGACCTTGAAAATTAAGCAGTGGCACGTGACTTACATGCAGCCATGTATGTGTGTGTGCACGTGTAACAATATTAATACAAGAAACATACCATTCTGTTCCTGGTTGTGCAGCCTCTGTGGAGGTGGTGCCTTTCACGTCATTTGCTTCACACTGAGGAGAAAAGTGTTAAAAAAAATCGTAACCCTAATCTAAATCTTAATAACAAAACAGTATTTGCTACAATTGGCTTTACTTCTCTGGATGAACATATGCTTTAACATTTCGGGCCTTTATAAACTTTATTATCTATTTTTGATTTTTCAGTTCCTCTTGGAGAAATACTAATTTCACATTTCAGAAGGTTTTTGGCACAGTTACATAACCCTTGTTTTTGTGCTATGGTCTGTGTATTTTGAATTTTGTACACACTCAACAGATGTGAATTATCTCAAAAAGAAAAAAGAAAAAAGACAGAGTGATACAACAGTTTTAACCAAGGACAGCAAAACAAATCTGACTAAAACTGTGTTGTGAGGACTGCCTCGAATTTCTTGAGCTGACATTGTTTTTAGTGATTGTCCCTCGAGAGGATTCAAGTGTCCAGCCAGGTTCCCTTCACTGTGCCAGAAGAATGTCACAACTTGTTTATGGAACCAGATTTGACTGACTGCTAAGCCAGGACAGATCTAGCCTTTCCTTGACTTTCCCAAAGGAAATGAAGGTTTTTCTAGCTACGTTCACTTCTGGTAAACCCGGAGAACTCATTGATGACATAGATTGAAGTGATGAGTTATTTATAGGATCAAGCTCTACTTGTTCAGAAACTAATTTTGAATTCGCTATCCTGAGATGCCCAGTGATACCTTGCATAGTGTCCAGCAGCACCTGGAACCTTGTATTGGATAAGCAGAATACCTGGAGAGAACCCAGGAAGGAAGATGCAAACTCCACTTTGCACGCAGGGTCCTCTGATCAGTAATCATTGCTTTAATATGAGACAGACAGTCTGATACTTTATGGACTTTATTGTACCAGTTTCGACTCATGTCGATGGTCAAACACCTCGAGTGACCCTGCTAAAGTAAAGTAAACTTCTATAGGAGTAATCTTCTATATGCCAGATATTTGGTGTTAATATGTTTCTTATAAAGATGAACTATTTTAGCAGGAACTCATTCAGAAACTCCACAGTTTTATTTCAATGTGCTACTGAGGACTGCTCTGAGAATCAAAGAGAAAAACATTTGTTTGTATCAAGCAATCTGTCACATACGACACATAAAAAAAGTTTTAAAAAAGTACTTTTTCCTTTTAAAAACTGTTTGTGTCTGTAAAAATGCCAGCTACATTTACAGAAATACTTGAGTGGAAGTATTTTATTTTACAAGAGATGAATATGTTGCCCACCTGCTGAGAAACTTTAACTCAGCAGTTTATCTGTGAGCGTGGGTGTCATTGTACTAAATGCTTAATACATCATTTCCCATCATTTCTCATCAGGACAGGAAGACCTACCAGGACAGGAAGAGCAGCACCAGTTGTGGGTCCTGCGTTGGAGCCTTGGCCAGCTGTGGCCGGGGTCTGACCCGGGATGTTAAGAAGATTAAACTTTGGCACCACCGCTACGCTCACCCTGCGTCGAGGCACCTGGTCGGGTGAAAAGAAGACAAAACATGGAGCACTGTGTTTTACAAAAACAGAGTCACTATAACTTTTCTTTTTTGTAAAGAAAAACGAAACAGAAAAAAACTGTAAAAACGGGGGAGGGTGAGACATTTTTAGGTGTGCTCGCAGCATGACAGTATGGTCATACTTGCCACCCACTTTGGCGGACGGATTTATCTCTGACCCTTTGGACTGGTCAGTGAATAGGAATCATGGTCCCTAGAGGCGCCGATGGGGACAGGAGGTTAAGACCATTATCCTCGTCTAGTCTCTTTATTTTATTTTATTTATTGTTGTTTAGGGTTCAATTTAAGATTCTTCAGATCACTTTTAGAGCTCTTCATGGTCAGATGCCTCCGTATAATAGTGAACTTCTGTATGGAACCATATCTAACTACTAGCTCTCTGAGCTCAGCTGATCCTGTTGGTGATGCGTCAGAAGAAGTTAATGACAAAAGGCAAAAGGTGACTGTGCTTTTGAATTTGTGGCCCCCAAGTTGTGAAACTCGCTTAAATAGAATTTTGGATCTGTGGACACTGTTGATAACTACCAACCTGTACAGATTTACTTTTATATTTTTAAACAGCTACTGTGAAAAATAACCATGACAATCAGCCAAGTGGTTGAATCTTTATATTGCTTGTTTTGTCTGACTGGCAGTTGCACATCCAAAACCTGTGCAACAACGTGAAGCAGAAAAAAAACACAAAAAATTCATTGCTTACCTTTCCAGGGATGAGGGGCATTGGTCTACATGGACGTGGAAGTCCATCGTCTTTATAAAGAGAGACAAAGAACCAGCATTAATAAAGCACAGTAACCATTTAAATGCTGATGTTTCTCCCACATCGACAGTAAAGCTGCTCAGTAATGCAGCATTAGTACACTCCAGGCGCTGTGGGAATTTCCTAGCGGAATATACGAGTGAAGATGAAGCCAGCAGCGGTGCTGAAAAGGGAACACAAGTGTAATCTTACCTCCAGGGTCTACAGACACTCCGTAACGAGTCGAGTTCTGGTTGGCCAGCTTCTTAAACTCCATGAGCTCTGCATGGTCCTTCTCATACGTCCTCTTAAGATTTTCCACATACTGCATCATAACCTCTGTGGCCTTGTTCATACGCTTCTCCTGTTAGACAATAAAACCAGTCTAAGCAGGCTTAAGTTACAGCATGAGCACAAAAACAAGAGCTTCCACTAAAAAACTGTACATAGAGAGGAAATCATTCAACAGATGTACAAACCAAATACACAATAACCTGTGTATTTATGGATTTGTCCAACATATCTTTGACTTCTCCCATCATGTTGCTGATATTTTAAGTGAAGTTAAATGTTTTTAAAGGTGAATTAATGACACTATAAATAAACTGAAAACACACAGATTATTTATTTGATATTATGGGAAAACACAAACAAGTATTTCTCTAAAAATATCCACACTCATCATGAATGAAAAAGAGGAATTAATAGATTGCTATTAATAGATTGGTAGCTGTACACAAAAGCAATGATTCATCTGATTGATTTGGGGTTTTAAATAGCTGAAGCTCTTTTCCTGATGTTTTCATTAGCTGGCCTGAGGTCAGCCATGACATCAGATAAAAATCCTTCAGCATAATTTAAAAAACGCTGCCAAACAGGCATTCCTGGAGTACCAGTTGTTTAAACAATAAGCTGTTTCGTGTATTTTCGCAGCATGTTTCACTAAATTGTATAAAATTCTCATTCGTCTGTGTGTAACTGCACCTGGCGAACTGCGCCCACTATCTCTGCTCTGCTGGAGAGCCGTGTGGCAAGCCTGTGCAGCACTGCTACCGTCTCTTTTAGGCGCTGATAGGCTTCGCGCTGCTCCAGGTTCTGCCACATCGGCGCAGTCATCTGCAAGAAACACAACATGTTGTTGCAAATCTCAGGAAGAGAAAGTGTGCGTCCTTTATTGCACCTGAATTAACTCAGGCAAGAAAAATATTTACTGTGGGACACGTCCAGGAAACATTCAATAAATGAATGAGCACTAAAGAGCCAGGGGGAA
The DNA here is from genome assembly GCF_041146795.1 of Maylandia zebra. NCBI lineage: Eukaryota > Metazoa > Chordata > Actinopteri > Cichliformes > Cichlidae > Maylandia > Maylandia zebra. The sequence continues at coordinate 20,485,541 of NC_135167.1, read as the reverse complement.
ATCTCCTTTTGTTGTAAGTTATCATCTATCTTACATCAGCCTCTGCTTTCGAGGACCAACCTTTAGCGCTCCTTTGAAGTCGTCTAATTCTTTTTCCGTGTCCTCCTCAGTCAGGTTCCTCTCCCTCTCTGACTGCTTGAGTCGCGTCTCCAGAGTGTAGTTGTCATTACGAAACGCCAGTGACAGCTGGACGAATGCATTCTGTAGAAAGAAAGCTAATGCAGTTCAACACTCAGATTAAGAAACATATTAAAATGAAGGTGAGCTGCCTGTGATCGCAACACATGAACTCATTGTAAATAGTCATAGACGGTGGTCGGTGCACACGGTTACTGATGTGTGAGAATCAAGCGTCCCTGAGATGAGCATGGGGAACAAACTGTGAGTGTGGCATTCGACCTCTTGATGTTTTGTTATGTTGATCAAAGCTAATCTGCAGAGGTTTTTCCAACATACACGCCTGAGAGGAAATCTATGACCTCTGACTGTCCTGATCCAGACACATCCCAGAGGGAGCAGCGCGAGAGGCTATAGTCCGGGGCTTACAGCGTCACAGATGCCTGGATTTTCTCCACAGGAAATCACACAGAGTCTCTTTGGACTGATCAGGAACAGAAAAACACTTTCCTGTTGACAGAACACCACCGAAGCCAGGCAGGCAACCTCTGACGACCATGTAATTGTTTTTGCATCTCTTGTATAATTTTACAACTTCCACGAGCAACTTTTACCCAAGAATATCCCCAGCAGGGAATTATAAAGTTTTTATGATTCTAAGCATCTGCTTTGGGAACACAACAGGTTATTACAAACACTTGCACATGTACTTGAAAAAGCTCAAACCTGAGTGGAACAATCCATCTGCTTCCAGTGTTTGAACACAAGTCACTGTTCAAAGCAAACACTTTACTGCTGGCAGTCACTTTTATGATTTGCTATATTCTAACTCATGTGCAGCTAATCACTGTGGATAATTTAAAAGGCGCAAGTCAGAACGTTAAAGCAAATATGTCTTATTTGAAAAGGAACATTTGGAATCTGCTTAAACTTATGTTTCGTTTTTCTTTTCTTTGTTTAAAGAAGTAAATTACATTTTTAAATTGGTCGAGTCTCCACTCCCTTCAGGCTTCCAAACGTTACATAAGATAAAGTGTCTTTAGCTTCTATAGAAACATATTTGCTCATTTATTTGTGTAAACTGACTTTGTGCACAGAAAATATGTGAATGAGCTTCAGAAGTGCTGTTAGGTGGATTTTGTTACCATCATTTAGCTGTTTCCAGTCTTTTACTAAGATTAGTTATCAAACTAACTGCTGTAACAAAATTATTTCCCAAATTTGCAATAAATATTACTTTATATTACATCATATCGACTGGCATTATTAGGTAAAATTAGATTTTCACAGATACATCAGTATGAAAGTATTTATTGTCTATTTTCAGTCAAAGTGATGCTTGGTGTAGCCTCAAATCAGTCCCAAAGGTGCTCAGTTTCCTGTTCTTAGTGATAGGAGCGGCACCCAGTGTGGTATTCTGCTACTGTAGTCCATCTGTTTCAAGGTTTGATGCATTGTGCATTCAGAGATATTTGTAATGGGTGTTTTTTTGAGTTACTCTTGCCTTCCTATCAGCCCAAAAGCAGTCTGGCCATTCTCCTCTGACCTCTGATATCAACAAAGCATTTTCACCCAGAGAACTGCCACTCACTGGAAATTTTCTTTGAACAGACGATTGTTTGGAAAAACCCAGCAGATCAGCAGTTTCTTACTCAGACCAGCCCATCTGGCACTGACAACCATGTTACATTCAAAGTCTCTTAAATCACGTTTCCTCCTTATTCTGATGCAGTTTGAACTTCAGTGAGTCGTCTTGATCGTGTCTATGTCCCTGATCAATGCACTGAGTGCATGATTGGATATTTTCATTAATAACGTTTGAATTAGGTGTACCTAATGTAGTGTACACATGCATAAACAGAATAAGGGCCAGTGTGTCAGTATTGCTCCCTTTTAATTTACAGACTAAACCCCATTATCCATCCTCTTATCTAGTTCTTGGTGAGAATATAAATTCAGAGATCAGGTACCAACCTCAACTTCTTTTTCGCTGAGTGGAGGAGCACTGGAATGAAATGAGAGAATGGAAGCATTACTCATAACAGTGAGATAGATGGTTATAAATTAAATGTTAACTACAGCAGCAGGTTGTTACACACCAGCCAGGCAGACCCCGATGAAGTTTGAGTTTTCTCAGCATCAAGTCTGAAATGTTGGGCATGGCGTCGGATCTTTCATTTGTGTCACTGGTAGGTGTGTTCAGTGATGACGGCGAATCTGCAGACACAATGCTACACAAATTAGAGCTCAAAATTATTTCTGGAGAATAATTTAAGTTTAAGGTAATTTGATACCTTCTGTGCAAGCTGACATAAACCAAATAGGAGATAGGAGGAGAGTGTTGTTACTACTACTAGTCCCATATAAATACATCGATCTTTGGGTGGTCAAACCAGTTCTCACCGGAGTAAATTCCAAGCAAAATCTTAGTGATTGGACTTTTTAAAGTCTCAGAACATAAGCATAATTTCCTCTTTTCATCAGGTGCTCTGTGGTTCACAAGCTTTAACAATAATGCCATCTGCTGATAAAAAACGAGAGCACAAGTTTCCTTTCTGCTGCAGTACTGTCAGGGGTGGAATAGAGGTAAAAAAAACAGAAAAGAAAGAAAAGAAAAAGTCGTCATTTTCTGAAGCGAATCAGATTTCAGGAAGTGCACACCCTCAGTGTGCTGAATGTGCTTCTGAAAGTACTTTCTGTCTTACACAGGGCAAGAGGGCAAACAAGGAGCGTCACCTTTTTCCTGTTCAGCAGCTTCGCTCAGCTCTGGTAACTTCGATCCCACGATGCTTTGGTTTCGCATTAGCTTGTGCTCCTGTGCGCGCGCACACACACACACACACACACACACACACACACACACACACACACACACACAAAACATTATGGCATTTTTATATAATTGTTACAACATTCTACCAAATGGACAGCTGGCACATAAAAAGAGGAAATGATAACAATAAGACTGAATTGCTGCTTTACCTCTCTGAGTTTAGACAGCTTCTGTGCACCCACCGGTGGGGTGGGGAAATCCTTGTACCCCGAAGTCTTTAAGCCAGCATCCTTGGGCTTGTCTGAGAAACTGTCCTCAGTTTCTGAAGGGAAAACCGGGGCTCCATTTCTAGAGTTAAGACTGCCTACAGCATCCCAGGAAACAGCTCTCATTAGTGGTGGAAAGGCCCCAATAGTCTTAATCTCTGCTGTACACGGTGCCTGTTGAGTAGAAGGTCTGGGCACAGGCTTGGCGACCCCTGTGGCTGGAGCCTGGTTTGGACTTCGATTTGACTCGTCTGATTTGTTGACAACTGTAGGACTCTTGGGTTCACCGTTTTTCTGAACAGCAAAACGAGGTGTGAGAGTCCCCGAGGACACTTTCCTTTTGTCAGCTAACTTCCAGTCCACCAACAGCTTTCCCTAAAGTTGGCAAGATATGAGAGAAATACTGTATGTGCATTTCATCAGGCATTAAAGCGGTTGGATAACACTCCAGTTGGACATGTTGGTGCTTCATAAGAGAAGCTAGGGTAGCACTACAGCATGCTTGTGAGGACAAACTAATAGTTAGAAGCTGAGATTCAGAGTATACTGTCCTGTGAAAAACGGAGTATACCCTTACTGCTTCCACAGGAATTAAGAAGGTAAGCAGCAGCCATGTGCTATTATTAAATACACTTAATCAACTGATCATCAGCAAGTGTGAGCACCTCTATAAAAGCAGAAGCTTTGTCAGTTCATTAGTTTGTTATTAGTTTATTATTAACACAATGCCACAGTTTTTCCAGGAGTGGACGTCCCAGTGCAGAGCTTAGGCCGTGCAACACTCCGAGAACCTAAAGAAAACCTGGAGGCTGTCGGTGCAATCCCTCCGCCTCTTAGTGAATACACATATGGCACAAATGTTAAAATTCTAGCTGACTCCCTTTTTGAGTTGTTGCATTCATTGCATGCATTAGTATTGCATAGAATTGTATAGTTAGTAATTAGTACCTTTTTATCTCTTAATTTTTACTTAGCATGTTATTTATTTGTAATTCCTAGTTTTATATCTCTTGGAGATATATCCTTTATATATTTATAAATGGAACGTGGGGGGGGGGGGGGGGGGGCTTAGGGTGAAACAGCATTTTGGTACACTGTATACTGTGTATACTACTGTATTGACAATAAAGCTCTTGAATCTTGAATTCAAAGAGATTTTCAAAGATGTGACCTCTGACCGTGACCTTGAGTTCAAAGAACTCATCATTACCAAACAAACTTGAAGCAATGTGATGCAGAGCGGGCCAAAATTCCTCCACAACGCTGTGAGAGACTGATAAAGATAAAGATTTCGAGGTATTGCTGCTAGAGGCGTCTCTACAAGCCACTGAATCAGGACTGCATAGAGTCCTGTGAAGTGTTTCTTTTTCACATGACTGCACAGCTGAGGTTGGTGTGAAATTCAGACAACAGACAACTTATAATATATACCTGAGAATAACATAATAAATCTTGACAAAGGTCACAGGGAGGCGTTTTGAATCTTTCAATGATCAGTTGTGTTTTTCCTCGTCACATTTGACATTTGAGTTTTGGTGTGTAAATTAAAAAAAACACAGTAAGCCTGTTGATCGTACCTCCTGGTTCTGACTGGTTGCATCAGGCTGCTCCCTCCCTGGAAACACCTCCTGATACTACAAGAGATAATAACAACTTTCTTCTGTTAAAATTTACTAACCTGATTAAAATTTGCCCAATGGTGATTTTTTTTCTTTGTTTTGTTCTGTTTTTTTTTCCAGAGACAATGTTCCACTTCATATAAAGCAAATTAAATAGAGGAACATTTAAAAAAACACACACAAAAAGAGCCAAATGTGGCAAACATGTCATACTTCACACCACTGTGGGTGAAAGCTGTTTAACAGTGAGATCAGTTTCTTTACCTGGATCGTCTCCGAGGGTCCTGCTGCTGAAAGAGCAGAAAACAACTTACAAATCATCTTCACCAACTCAAGGAGTGAAAAAATGACGCCAAATTAGGAAAAAGGTTAAAAATGAGGAGTGTAGTTTATTGTTAATAAATCCAAAGAATCCAGACATGAGACAGAAAGCACACACCGGTCTGAGGGGCCACAGTAAGTGAGCTGCTTCTCGATGAACACGGTGAGGATGATGGCGTTGGAGTCGGTGAAAGACCTGAGGTAGCGGGGTTGTGAAATAAAAATTGAAGCTATAAACATCTTTAATTTAAATGAAACGCTCAGACACCAGCTTCACACTCATAAATCTATGTGCAATGTTTTAGTTTCTATGTTTGTGTATGTTTGTGCGTGCGCGCTACCTGTGGGCGAATCAGTGAGGCTGCTGGTGGATCGCCGGCCTCGGCGTGTCAGGAAGCGATCGCTGACCTTCTTGGCCTCTTCAAGCAGCTCCAGGTTCTTCTGTCGATCCTCCTCGGAGAGCTGCAGCTCCGGGAGCGGATCTTTCACCAGGTCAATCACATTACCTGTGCTGTCTGAGAAAGATAATACACACGTGACACACAAATGCACACAGACCCGTAAAATTTCTGCTTGTTTCTGGTACCAAAATATAAGCAGATAATATGCCGTAAAAAACAAAACAAAACACAAAATTAGGCTTCAAAATATATCAGATCAAAAGTGTATGCTCTGTTGTATCAGAGCAGCTGTGTCTCAAGTGTATTTATGTGGGATTCATTGGTCTAAAATCTCAAAGCAAGGAATAATTCACGGATGGATATGAGCCAGGAAATCAGGTGATGAGTGCTCGCCAACTTGGGGATGATTTTATTGTCTCCTCTTCTCGGAAACGGGCAACAAGCTAAACATCAAAAGTAATCAAAGCGCCAAAAGCATTTCAAGCATGTGTGAGTCTCAGGATGCAGATGACCAAACTTAGTCTTAATGTTGTAAGAGTTCTTGTGTATCCACGCACAGTGAGAACATTAATTTATCTTTATACATCGCTGGACAGGTCTTTCAACAAATCTGATTGAAATATCTTTTATATAAAAAAAAGTCACTGTGAGAAGTCGCGATTTGACACAGTGTTAAAAATGTTTACCTAAGAACGGTTTAGTTATGGAAAAACACTTAAAAATAAAGTGGAAATTTTTTATATGGTGCTGCACTACATCAAATAATAACTATTACATCATAACACTGTAAAAACTACAGTGATGTATGTGTGTTTGTGTGATTTACCCACCAATTGTGGTGATGGGCACCCCGGGGGAGCTTCTGACCAAGCGAGCTCTGGGACTGTGTGGTCTGAGAGAGAAAACTGTGATGATCTGGAAATGCTGTCTCTGTTTCAAATTAAAATTGAGAAAGCTACTGGACGATTACCTGGCCTGTTCCAGCGGACGCCCATCCTGATGGACAACCTTAGCCTGCTTTGGGTAGACGATGGTGGGCGCAGTCATGACAACAGCTCGACTTTCACCTGGTACTAACTGTGCAACACAAAAAAACTTAAGTGTGCATCACTTAACACATCAGCCAGTTTGTGATATTAGATTAAACACAACCTTAATAAGGAGCAGATCTTTTTAAATTAAGCTTGAACTTACACAATAAAAGGGTTAAAGGTAGATTTTGAACATTAACTTAAACCTTAAACTACATATTCCAAAAAAACAAAAAAAGAGCCAAATTTCAACAAACCAGTTTAAATCTGGCACTAACAGGAGAATATTGATTTGACCCACTTAAGCACAAAGAGGTCTGTCACCTCTAGTAGGTTATGATGAACACTATTGTGGAATAGCTTCAAAAGGCTGCTAAAGGTAAGTACGCAAATAAATACAGACTGACATGAAACCCTTATTCTTTGAGAGGTGCTCTTAAAGCTTATCTTTGCAATAGATTCTTGAAAAAGGAGTCTTTCTGCTGCAGACAGGCTGCTGATTCACCGTGGCTCTGTTCCTATAAGGGTGGATACTTTTATAGTGTTGACTTATGCACTGAAGATTATATTACACAGTTTCATTACTTTCTTCAGAGATTTCTTATCTAGCTTGTGTGTTTATGAGGTAAAGGTCACTGTTCTCTGAGGTTTAGCCTGTTTAACTCTTTATTATCTCTGGGATAATTAATGACTCAAACTCAGAGTCTGCCCCATTAAGATCTGTCCTTAAAGTCTTTGAAAGCATTTCTAATCTTTATATATTTCAAGGGTGAGATCGCTCAAATGGCACACAGATAAAACTTCTGATTATTACCATTACCATCACCACCAGCCTATCACAGGGCTAACACAGAGAGACAGACAACTATTCACACTCACGTTCACAGCTATGGCCAGTTTGCCTAATCCCACTAACTGCATGTCTATGAATTTGGGAGGAAGCCGGAGTAGCTAGAGAGAACCCACGCAGACATGGGGAGAACATGCAAACTCCACAGAGAAAGACCCAGGATATTCTTCCTGTCAGCCAACAGTGCTAATCTCTATGCCATAAATACTGAAAAAACTAATAACTCAGACAGATCAATTAAGAACAAACCCCCCCAAAACATAACCAATCACAGGGATCAGGACAGGAAATGCTACTGATGTCACAGAAAAATGCAGTAAACTCTGGTGTTTTAAACACAATATCATTTAAAGTAGTGATGTTTAGCTGGTGGGGGTGGGGTAGGGGAGTCATGTGACATTAAACAGACATTAAACAGATAGAGGATGTGGTCATTGAACGGGAACTCAAACCATGGCTCCAAACCTGAGAGCCCAGTCCAACTCTGGTAAACCTGAGTGGACTTGTCTCCCCGAAGAAGTTCTTAAGCATGTTTTTTTTTTATCCTGTTGTATTTAGCTTCATAAGTAATTTTAGATATAAAAATGACTGAGGCCTTGATCTATGTGACCTCACAGCGGGCAACAGGCATCACTGGACAGCTACATTTCCACTATAAGGAAACTACAATCATTTAAGTTGTACAAAATAGTGACATATGCATCTATGCAAGTTTTTACAATACTTTTTTTTTAACGATAAGGAGCAAAAGACCTGCATTTATAAACTTTGCCACACATTTTCTTTTAAAAGTTGGTAAATTGCTTTTTCCCATCTAACCAAAGGGCTCAAATTTGTCACAAGGGACATGAAGCAGATATTTTACAGAGCCAAGGTATTTGTCAGATAGTAAAAAAAATCCTGCTGTGCAAACGTAAAAGCAGCTTTTACCCTTTTTTAAACACCTCACTTTACCTTGGCTCAGGGAAAGTTATTATGACAGCCGAAGTGACTTTCAAAGAATCGTAAAGCATTCATCAGTCACCGGAATGAAATTCATTTCCAAACATTTAGTGGGAAATAACTAAAACATGAGTGCAAAAAAAGGAAAGTATGTACCAAATCAGTTGCCAAAATTTCACTTTGTTAACTTCTGTCATTCTTTGCAAAGCACTGCCTTGGTCTGACAACAGCAGGGAACATTTGTGACAGAAGAAGGCTTAGTTAAGGAAAACATTGCTTTGCTCTCACTTGAAAAGGAATGAATCAGTGACTTCTTCAGTGAAGGAACTTTTTTCTGAGGGAAAACTCAACATTGATAAAAAATAATTCCTTTCAGGGCCAAATGAAGTATGAAGTCAGATGTTTTACCTAAAAACAGAATATCAAACAGGGACAGCAGCTGCACTTACTGTGCTGGGAGAGCTCGGGGAACTGTCCATCTCCTCTGGAGAGTCCTCCTCTTCCTCAGGCAGTGTGGGCATGGCCGGGTGCAGAGAAGGGCGAGAGCGGGTGTGCGGGAAAACAAAAGGGGTCTCAGCAGCAGGCGAGGCGTCACCGGACTCCTTGAAGTTACAGTCACTTTGTTCGAGAGGAGATGTTTGCAGCAAGTCTCGCTCTTCTTCCTGGAGCTATAAACACACAGAAAACCAAATACATGCATTTTAAGCATGATTAGAGGCATGCTGAGGAGAGCTCCTTCCGATCAGCAGCAGTTATTAAACTAGTACTTTAGCCACTTTTCTTTCTGCCTAACCACAGCTAAAAAAAGGATAAACCAGAACTAAGAAAACCATTGCACTGCACAAACAACTCCCAAAATAGCTCCATTCTGCACATTAGTGAGATTTCCCAGCATACTGTACATACGCATCAGAAATGAAATCACCGTGACTCACATCGGATGTATGGGTTTTAAACTTTCATGTGAGCATGATGATTTCCAGCCAGAGCATCAGGAAGCGTCAGAGAATAAAATAACATGAAACATGCCAGGAGTTCATATTGGGAGTTTTAACAGGAGCAACAAGACTTCAAGGAATGCTTCCTTATTCACACAGAGTCACCACAGTGGGTAGCTCTGCATTTTCGATTTGGTAGATTTTTATATCAGATGCTTTTCCTAAAGCAACACCAAAGGCATTCCTGTCTGCTTCCAGGATTGAACAGGAGAGCTGTTGCTTGTTCGGCAAATGCGTAAACCACTACACCATGAAACACTTAAAAAAAAAAAAGAAATCCTTCTTTGTCTGGTTCATGATCTTAATGACACGCTGTCTAAATTCAAAAGAAACAACATGCAGCATCTCTGCTTTACAGCACAAGTGACTGAAATCACAAACAAGCACTGCTCACGAGTGAGCCTGCAATGTTTCATGTGCTTTTCTTCCCACACTGTGACTTTCAGCAGGCGGTTACTGTTTTGAACACAAACAGTGACTGGGATGCGCTTTGTTGTTATAAAACGCTGCTACAGTCAGTTTAACTTGCTCTCACAGGCTGAATGAGGCAACGAGCTCCCGAGGGGCAGCGCAAAACAAACAGAAGGACTTCTAGATAAATTATGAAAAAATGATTTAGTGGATGGTGGATGGAGGATTACTGAGAGGAAGAGACTCATGTCTCATTCACATGAAGGCAATCAAAGTCAATTAATTAAAGCTTTCCTGACTAAAATTATACAGTGCTGCCAAAAAGTATTTGCCTTCTTTCTTTTTTAATTTTGCATATTTGTCACATTTACATGTTTCAGATCATCAAAAAAACTAATATTAGATAAAAGTTACCCATGTTACTTGCAGTTGCAATTATTAAAAAAGACTAATCCAAGTTCAGTTTCACTAGTCACACCCAGGCCTAATTACTGCCAGATCAAGAAATCACTTAACTAGAACCTATCTGACAAAGTAAAATAGGGTAAAAGATCTCAAGAAACACCACATCATACCAGGATCTAAAAATCAGCTGAGAAACAAAGTCTATCTATTTGAAAAGTATGACAAAGCCATTTTTAAGGCTTTGGGACTCCAGTGAACCACATTGAGAGCTTATTATTCACTTATTCACAAATGGAGAAAACCTGAATAGTCGTGAACCCTTTAAAGAGTGGCTGGCCAACCAAAGAGCACATTGACAACTCATCCAGAAGGTCACAAAAAATCCAGAAGAACATCTAAAGATCTGCCGGGCTCATTTGCCTCAGTTAATGTCAGAGTTAATGATTCAACAATAAGAAAGAGACTTGGAAAAAAGTGCATCAAAGGAGAAAATCACTGCTGAGCAAAAAGAACAGAAGGGCTCAACTGACATTTGTGAAAAAAATATCTTGATGATTCCCAAGACTTTTGGGAAAATATTCATAGACTGTTGAGACAAAAGTTAAACTTTTTAGTGGTCCACCTCTGGTTTTGGAGTGGCCTAGTCACAGTCGAAGCCATTAAGGCTCAAAAACTCTCTGATGCGGCTGAATTAAAACAATTCTGCAAAGAAGATTGGGCCAAACCCCCTCCACAGCGATGTAAAATTGGCATTGGCAGCTATTGCAAACACTTGATTGCAATTCTTGCTGCCAAGCTTGGATTTGACTAGGGGCATTTACTTTTTTCACACAGGGCCAGTTACCAGGGTAATATTTTTTTCTCCTAATTAAATTAAATCACCATTTAAAAACTGCATTTCATATTCACTCGGATTATCTTTGTCCATCCATCTTTTCTGCTTATCTAGATCAGACAGCTGGAGCCTATCACAGCTGCCACAGGAAGCCAGTCTGGTGCAGGGTCAACACATAGATACAGTCAACCTTTCATATTTACAGTCATCACCAATCAATCTAAGCTCATGGATGTTTTTGGACTATGGGAGAAAGCCAGAGTACCAAGAGAGAACCCAGGCAGCAGACCTAACCATTTCACCACTGTGCCGATATCTTTGTCTAATATTAAAATTATTTTGATGATCTAAAACATGTAAGTGTGAAAAATACACAGAGATATAACAACATATGGGCAGCATTAAGAGGAAAAAGCCAACTGCAAACAAACTGAAGCAGGATTTAGTTTTGAGGAGAATGAAAATGAGAAAAATGCCTCAAATTTGCCAATTATATAAAAACCTAAATAATCTTGGCCCCAAGATAAGACCCAAAGAGCAGGGAACGATCAGCAAACATGAATTTAAATGAGTGCAAAGATTAGTGTAATCATCAAAGCTGAAGCTGTAAAAGCTGTGTAATCAAAATTTATGATGCGGCTCCTGCAAATGTGTACATGTAGAATATTTTATTAAGAGAAGAAAACAAGGCTGTTTGATTCAGTATATATCATAGTGGTACATGTGAAAACAACAAAACTATTAATCAATTCTCAATAAATGACTTTTAAAAACCACCATGTATTCATTTTACAGCGTTCAAAGTGCTGTCTTATTGAGTCAAACAAAAATGTAACAAAACCACATTATCACCACATCTGATGTTCACACTGGAAAAATAATAATTTATTTGTTTCAGGTCTGAGCTGTTTGAGCTGATCTTTACCATGGACACTGCAGCAGTTACCTGGCTCCCTGAGCTACAAGCCAACCTGACTTGATGCGTGCAGCTTGTTTGAACCATTGTTTGAACACACAGCGCTTCCCTTTTCAGTAACAAATTTATGCAAATCACATGTACTGTATTTTTAAACCACTCTGCGGAGGAGCACGGTGCACTCATGATCTACACAACTCCTGTGTGTGCTAATGTGACGCACACATTCATTTGATTTCACCAGAAAAAGAGAAATTTACATAGGTCCAATCAGCACAGATGTGAGCCTTCTTACTGCCTTCTCTTTCAAATCACGTGCAGCAGCTTTGAATAATATGCGCAGGAAAGTGGAAGGTGTGATGAATGAATGGTTATTTCAGAGGTATGGCATGTGGCCGTGTGATGGACGAATCCTCTGAGAATTCAAGGACAAAATATGCTGAGTGCTGCTCAGTGTCATCACAAAGATGACAAGATCTTGGGAACATATGGGGACAGAAAGGCTGTGAGTCACTGGGGAGGAAATGGGTTGTTTAACTCCTCCCTGCGAGCAGCAAGGACGTTTCCTGAATGCAGGGACAGTGTCATATGCGACGGAAGCATTTAAAACAGATGTTTTTATACTTTAAAGCGATATTTCACTTTGGCAGAAAAGAGTTAGACAGATACTGGTTGCTTTGTTCTTGAGGAGAGCCAGGACGTTTTTATCTTCTTTTTTTTCTAATTCTGTAATTAACTGTCTTAAGTCTTCAGGTGCTATTTATAAATTTAGAAGAAAAAAACAAGTTTGAGGTCCTTCTGAGTTACTCACAAATGAGCTACTGGTTATTTCTAGCTAACTGCTCTTGAACTTACTGAACTCATGAAACTATTTAATTTTGTGCAAAGATTTTTTATTCAGCCATAACCTGATTTGTTTCTAATTATGGACAGAAATATTTAGACAAAGAATTTGAACAATAAAGGAATCAATGATTATGTTTTTGTTAAGGCTCGCTGTGAGGCAGGCAAAGTAGGATCCAAATGGAAATAAAAATACAAACTAAAGTTGCTCAGCAACAAATAAGCCATGGCAAGGAATCTTACTGAGAACACATGAGGGAGAACATGTCAAAGAGCAGAAGGAAACTGTGGACATAAATACACACCAGGTAATTAGGGAGCAAGAAAGCTGAGGTAAACAAGACTCAGGCGAACAGAATCCAACTAATGAGACAAGGGGAAGCAAAACTAAACACACCACAAAGGGGACAAGGGACTATCAAAATAAAACAGGAAATAACAACCACTCAATCCAGGAGTACGACATGTGAACTTGAAACAGGAACAGGATATAAACAAACATGGGGACATATCCGACTGGGGACACAGAAAGGGATTACAAAAGGTGATATAAAATATAAAATATATAAACCCCAAATACAAGATTATCAGAAATACAAAACCAGAAAATCCCAAGCACCCTAGAAACTCAAAACTCTGGGTCCAAGACCCAGGGACCAAGAGGAATTCTAAGAAGAAGCCCAAACAAAGTCAACCTACTCTGCAGGAGGTTAAATGGTGTGGTGTTTATTCAGCAGACCGAGAGACTGAGATAAATATTGCATAGTAACTGAATCACTCTAATTATTTCCTGCAAAGGGGGGGGGGGGGGGGTGAGAACACAGGGGCCCGAGTGGCAATAGTTAAAGACTTCTTTCCTTTACTTGCACAAAGAGAAGTAAAACAAAAGTACTTGTTGATTTCATGAGGAAGCTTCATTTTGCAGCGTACTTTAGTGGTCACTTTTTCTGTGGAGGGAGAAATAAGGACCAGCATCCTGCTCCCCTCCTCCTGTTACATAAGCTCATTCCCTCTAGCCAGATTTGTTTAAAATTTGGTTGTGTGAAGCATAGAGCACAGGGCCAACAGAGGAAGTGGTTACCACGCAGTCGCAATCTGAGATAACAAGTCAGAGGAAGTGTCAGAAAGAAAAAATGGATTGAATGAGGGAGCAGACTAAATCCACAGGCTTCAGAAAATGCATGGTCACATATGAAGGCGCAGGAAACATGAGACAGAGTTTCACATGCAAACAAAAAACACTTCATGTAAACTCACACCAACAGTTATCTAGAATATCATTTACCCACAAATATTCATGCACATGTTTGTTAAGGCTGCAGAGACCATAACTAAACTGAAACTGCATGCGTCCACCACTGTGGATAGTCCACTGTGACCAGCCGATCATCTAAACCTGTCCACAGAGAGCATGCACCTTACCTGAGTCGGGTGCTGTAGTGCTGTAGAGAGAAACACACACACACCGCGGCTGATCTCTCCAAGTCAGACCGACTTCCCACAGTCAAAGCGTCACCCTCAGCCTTTCCTTCAGAAAACTCCTCTACCCTCAGGGCTTCTCCTTCCTTCTCCCGTCCCCTCTGTTCCCTGTCTTTTTTCAGCAGCAGCCTCTCTTTCACTCCTGGGAGCTTTGACCATTTAAGGAGAAGGGCTCTGTGAGCTGCTGTGCAGTGTGTGTCTCTCTGTGTGTGTTTGTGTGTGTGTCAGACTGCTGCTCCCCTGATCATCCCTCAACTTAACTTAAAGCTGAAGAAAGATACAAAATGATGTTATTGTTGCTTCAGAGTTTGTGTGTGTAAGTGTGTTATTTTTTCACTTTTTACTTTGTCAGATGCGTAGGACACTTTTTTGCATGTTGTGGTACGTTTGCATGTTTGTGAGAAACTGATGGATCGATTGTGCCTGCCTGAGCTGTGTTTACTCTGCTGGCTAGGAGGAATCCATGCATCCACTTCCAGGCTCTTGAGGTCCATTAATGTTTGGTAAACTGCCCTTCCAAAGCTTCTGTTATTTGTGCTACTTTGTCTTAAAAGTGCTGAAATCATCTTGAGTTTTGATGGTATAAAAAAGGAGGACAGCAGTCACATTGTTTGTATGAGTACAGCTGACTTTTACAGCAAATTACAGCATAAAATTTTTATTTAACATGGGCTTAAGTCTTAAGTAATCATGTGTGAAGGAAACAGTTGTTAAAAGGAGGAACTTGTGATAAAAAGTCAGCTGTTTTCCTTATTTGATACGACTATTGCGATGATTATCTTAATGCTATTTTGCCAATAACATTCTGCTGTTTTATTAAGCAGGCAATGATGATGATGATACTAGAGTCTACAAATAAATTAAAATAAATTATCAGATTATTGTTGCAGACAAACTAATTCCTATTTTACCCTTTTAGCAGGTAATTATTTAGTCCATCTGGTGACTAAACAATTACCTGCTATAAGGGTTGCTCCTGGGGTGGGTGGGGATTTTGTGTTTCAAAGGGTCACAAAATAACTTGTGATTATAATTTTATCTTCGTATGAAAAAATAAGTACACCCCAGGATTCAGTAGCTTGTAGAAATACCTCTGGCAGCAATGACTTGAAGTATGTACGGCTTTAACAGTGTTTCATATCGTTGGGGAGGAAATATGGCTCACTTATCTTGAAGTGTTGCTTCAGTTCATTGAGTTTTATGGGCATTTTGCATTACGCACAGCTCTGCTGACACCTTGCCACAGCATTTCCATCAGGTTGCAACACCTTTTCTTTTTCAGCCACTCTCTTGTAGATTTGCTTCAGGGCTCGGGATCATTGTCTCGTTGCATGACCCAAATATGATGATGTTTTCATTTGTCCAAAGGACATTGTTCCAGAAGCCTCGTGGTTTGTCCAGATGCAGCTTTGCAAACCTTAGCCATGCTCTTCTTTTTAGAGTGAAGAGGCTTTCCAAACAACTCACAGTTCTTTCAGTCTATATCTAATTGTACTGACATGAACTTTAACATTTAACATGCTAACTGAGGCCTGTAGAGTCTGAGAAGTATTGTACTGTCTGACCTTGGGGTGAATTTGCTGGAACCTCCACTTACTGAAGAACGCAGCATTTTGTAAACACACACCTGAATGCTTGAGACCAGCAAACTGCCAAAGCCTCCACTTTTCCAGAGAGGCTCACAAATGCTGATGATCGATTAGACAAGGTCATTTGATTATCAGCACCTAGCTGTGACATACCTCCCTAAATCCTCTGGAAGCAATACTTACATTTTTGCAGGTCTGTATAGAGTCCTGTGAAAAATACATTTTTTAAACAGCTGTATGTACAGTCTAGTAATTTGGCCCTATTTAAAGCCAACCATTTGTATAATTTCCTATCATCTGCCAGAGACGTCCTACTCATTACATACCCCTTGCCAAGTGATGAATATTACTCACTTTACTTTATCTGGTTTTAATGTTCCTTATCTCCTCCTAGACGAGTGGACCAAACTTGATAAATCTTTGCTGAAACACTGCTCTAGGTACTCTGACTGCAAGCATCTAGATGGCAGACACAAATATTTTATAAAAAATATATTTGTATGTTTGATGGTTCAACAGTGAACTAAATGGGATTAGATTAGATGCACAGTGCATCATAACATGATACTATACCTTTATAGGACAGGGTTTTTCAGGTTCATTAAATGTTTGTGTCCTGCTTCTACATGTTCCATTAGGAGATAAAAGTACACTGTCACTTATTTTTAGGGCAACTAGAGTTTATTTAAAGAGTAAAAAAATATTATTATTTCCCTTTTAAAGAAGGGGCTAGAAGTAATATTCAATGAAACAATCATATGAAGTACAAACAGCTTATAAACATTAGCAGAAATCAAATTTAGTTATTTTTAATCATGGCCTAAAGTCAAACGAAGCAGTCACACTTTATCTTATATTGGCAGCCAAACATATATACACATTTCTCACAAGTCACTTCAAAAACCATAAAAGACATAATAATCACACCTAACCTTCAGTTCTGCCTCTCAAATATAAAACAATAGTGCATTTTACAGTAATGGAACAGAAGGAGCGCTTACTTACCGTGCTGTAGCTGCTTCCTCCTGTGCCACCTGTGAGAACCAGAGCACAGACAGAGAAAACAGATTGATTTGCATTTAACAGGAAAGCATGTGCAATGCAAATGTCAGGGGAGAGTTAAAAAAAGAAAAGACTAAGTGAAACATGCAGAGAGAGAGAGAGTGAAAGAGACAGAAACAGAAACAGAAAACAAATAGGGAAGAAATAAATTGAGTTTTCTGCTCTGTGAGGCTCTTGCCAGCAGCATGATATTCATCAGGTTGACAGAACTACTGGAACTCCCGTTTCAGGAAGTATGTTCCCCACAAACCACCTTGATAACTAGGGGCAACAATAACCTGGCAACCTTAAGTGCATGAGGTGTTTGAGCCGCTGGTTGAAAGCTCTTGTCTGCTGCTTTAGGGGCTCCTGATACCAGGCAAAGGGTTTAAAATCAGCAACTTTCAGACAGAAGCACCCTCAGAGCTCAAAATAAAAGTGTCACTTTAGAGGTAATGAAAGAGCTGCTCAAGAACAAGTATTATTCCTGCATAAGAAGACACAAAGGGGGATACAGTACTAGAAACACTCTCAACTGGGTTTATGTTCCAGCTGTTGAATTGTAGCTTATGAAAAAGTGCAAATCAGACTCTGAAACATTCTGCGTAATGCAATGCAGTCATTCACAGCTAGTATTTACCTTATAAATCCTTTCACAAGTCCATGAGGGAGAAAAAAAAACGTGGACTTTTTTTTTTCCTCGCCAGATCAAATTCTTTCTATTAGTGGAAGAAGAGTTCAACCTGCCTACAAATGAATTCACACTCCAGCTTCCAGCTGTTATTTCCACCTTTCTCTCACCTAAAGATTGCCCCGCGAAAGAGCGCACCGTTTACAGCCACCACATACCAAGCAGAGCACAGAGACCCACTGCTTTTCTAAATTATTTACATTCAGGCTTCAGGGGATCTTTAAGCTTTAAGTAACCTGACTGTGCTTTGTTTTAAACAGAGACATATAACTTAAAAGCAGGTTGGTATGCCTAGTGTTCATTTAGTATCCCAGCTCAATGCTTTATTAGTTCTAGGAAGACTGAAAAGTGTATAAAATAGTTTTACAGCCACCAACACAGGCACTGCAGCACTCAGAGACATTTAAAACCTGAATATTTATTATTCTTAATCATACTGTTTGCTAGTTTATAATGAATGATATGAATGATAGAGAGTTGCTCAGCAGGTTCACCAATACAGTCCACAATAAAAAACCCTAGCTGATGGAGTGCTATGATTATTCCTCAGTGGGATGAATTTCACTGATTTTAGTCATATGATCCTTAACACAAGATGGTTTTTATACACTGAAATAATTCCTGCATGTTGACTGAAATGAGACGATAAATATGGCATAGCTTTCCACAGACTGTATAAAACGATCGAAGCAGTTAACTTAAATGGGAAGTTGTTGTGTATAAAGTTGAAACTTGCATTCTTTCTAATGGCTAGTCAGGCTAATTTGGTAGCAAAAGTCTGATCTTACTGAAAATTAACCATTTTTCACTTGATTTATGACATTAGTAAACACTGATGTTGTGCGAGGGTAACACACCAATAAGCCAATAAAGAAATAAACTGAGCAGAAGTGAGTTCAGCTTATTGGCGCGACCTTCCACCACAGTCCCAGTTTCTCGTGTAAGCTTTGGCCTCCTGCATTTTGTAACTCATTAAAATACATGAGTGAGTGCAGACTGCAGTCCTGTCAGCTTCTCAGTTAGATCTACTTCTCAGTTGTGCAGCATTCATCTTGCTTAAAACACACTGCAAAAAGCTGAGTGTTCAGTTGTTCTCTTAGCTACGTTTGTGTTAAGTTTTGCTTGTCAAAACTACCATCCATAATCCCTCAGGACAACATTATAGAACAGTTCTAACTAGCAAAAAGGTGTAAAAGGGATTATATAGGTTATATAGAGAAAGAGATTATATGGGATATAGTCTTTAGTTGTATTGAAGTTTTATATGTGTGCATGTATGAATGTGGAGTTAAAAGAGACGTCCTCATAGTGACAGTTTACTATTACACACTATTCAAATCAACAGACGTCAAACAGAACAGAATAACCTTTATAACCATGTAAGATAAAGTGTTTACTGTTCATTCTGACGCAGCCTTTGCCCGTGTGGATGCAGCTTCACATGCTAAGCAAAAAACAACCATAAGTGTACTGGAATATAAACTTTAGATGGGGGGATAAAATAAACAATTGCACACTGAGGCAAATACTGTAAGTTCATTTAACATCGCATGAAAATATAAATCCACCCACTGGTTCACAGGAGTTTCTACAAGCTCCAAACTCTGTATCACTAATAAACAGTTACATGTAAGACTGGCTTGTTTTTGAGAAAGCAGAAAGTGGAAATATTTGACCTTTCTTGACAAGATGGGACACAAGTGACCTTTGCTTTGGCCAAAGTACCTACCGCAATAATACATGTTGCGGTAGGTACTTTAGTGTACACATTAGTGAACAGATGTACGTAACATACGGTGTCCTTTCTGATTTCTTCTTCTTTTTTTGCATATTTCTCATACTTAAATGTTTCAGCTCATCAAACAAATTTTAATATTAGTCAAAGATAACCTAAGATGATGTAAAATGCAGTTAGTAAATTGTGGTTTTATTTCATAAGGGAAAAAGCAATCCAAGCCTACTCCTAAACCTAATAATTGTATGTACCACCCTTTGATAACTGATCATGAGACATGCTGGGGGTGAATTTTGGCCCACTCTTCTTTGCAGAATAGTTTTAATTCAGCCACATTTGAGGGTTTTTGAGTATGAATGTTTTTTTGAGGTCGTGCAAAATCATCTCAATCAGATTTAAGTTCAGACTTTGACTAGACGAGACTACTACAAACCCTTTAAGAAATAGACTTACTGGTGTGTTTGGGATCATTGTCCTGCTCTCTGAGCTGATGAATGGAGATTCTCATTCAGGAGTTTCTGGTAGAGAACAGAACTCATCCAGAACTCGTCCAGGTGCTGAAGAAGCAAAGCAGCCCGAGACCATCACACTACCACCACGGTGTTTGCCTGTTGTTATGATGTAAGCCAGATGTGACAGGACTCATCAGTCTCATCAGTCCACAGTTTTCTCTTTAAAAATTCTCCCATTGATGCCATTTTTGCTCAATCTGCAGAATCTGCAGTTCTTTAGATGTTTCTCTTGGTTCTTTTGTGACCTCGTGGATGAGTAGTTGATGTGCTCTTGGAGTAATCTTGGTAGGTCAGCCACTTCTGGGAAGGTTCTCCACTGTTCCAGGTTTCCTCTATTTGTGGATAATGGCTCTCACTGTGATTCAAAGCCTTTGAAATGACTTTGTAACCCTTTCCAGACTGATAGACGCCATTGACTTTGTTTCTCAGTTGTTTCTTTAGATCACTGAATGCTGTGTTGCTTTTTGAGATCCTTTAAGCTGCTTTACTTTGGTTTCTATTGTGATTTCTTGATTCAGCAGGTCTGGAAGTGATCAGCCTTTGGTGGGGTTGGTGACATTGAACTCAGATTTCCAAAAAATGCAGTTTATTGCAGTTAATTCATGATTTAAACAGGGAACAGTTAGTTTTTCACACAGGACGAGATAAGTTTGGATTGCTCCTTTTCCTTTAATAAATGAAAACATCATTTACAAACTGCATTTTGTATTAACTTTGGTTATATTTGTCATATATTATTTTTTGATTATCTGAAACGTTTAAGAGTGACGTTAAGCCTCTAAAAATATGTTTGTAGAAAAAAAGTACTTGAACTTCAGTGTGTTTACATAAAGCATTAGTCTACGTCCTCTGCTTTTCCCCATGCCCCATTTTGATAGATATCATACACTCCCACCAGAGCTCTCCGCTTCCCCCTCACTGTACCAGCTGCTGTGTGCACAGTTTATTTCCAGACATCCCCAGGGATTGCCATTATAAAAGGAAGTAGCTTTAATTAATGTGCATCTAACAGAACCACATTAACACAGAAGATGGATCTCTGATATGCATACCATTCATGGACTTCTGTGGAGGCTCACTGACTTCTGGGTTTAATGGAGGTGCAGGAGGAGAACGCTCTGTTCCACACGCTTCCTCGGGTTCAGCCGTTAACCGTGTGGCATCTGCTTCATGATCATTTGGCAAATTTAGATCTGGAGACTTCAGGAAAATACAGACAAAAACAACTGATTGCTACTGTTTCCACTGGATTACAAGTAAAATAGGTGATGGGCTTTAAGGCTGTACACATGAAAAATTTGTGGAACACTTTGCTAAATCCTGTGAGAATGTTTATGTGATCCTGCTGATTGTGCTACTGCATTACCACAGAAAATGCAAATAAATGAGCATTGCTCTTTTTTGGAAGTTGTTTGGAATCATCCGCTTCCAACAGTGGATCACAGCGCAGGTAAAAATAGCAACAAGAATAAAATTCTACTGACCAATAAAATGTCCATTTTTCCATAGAAATAATACATTAGATTGAAATAAATATTTTATAGAATGCTGGTGGGAATTCTTCCACGTGGTTTTATTTTATTTAACCCTTTCACGCATAGTGCTCACTACAGTGGACAGCTATTCAAAGGCTGTTTTCTTGTGTTTGTGTCAGTGTTGATGGTATACTTGCACATAAACCACTACATTGGACACTGATGTGTCACTCCATATCCTGTCACCCACTGGTCAGTGGACTGATTAAGTGAACATGTAAAAAACTCTTTGAAAAGTACATGTTTAAAAAAAATGAAGTTCAAAAATCTTTTTTCATGCCTAAAGATGAATAAAAATACTTAAGAAAAAAATCCTGATTGAGCTTGTCATAATTGTGCGTGAAAAGTTTAAATAAAGATACAATTAACTTTGATTTTATGTAAAGCAGAGATGGGTTTCTAACACAGACAAACCTGAGTTGGAGCATTTTCTGTGATCCTGGCCTCCAGCATGTTTAGCTCCTCATCAGTGTTTGCAGCTCTCCCCAGAGCCTCCTCCACCCTGTGAGTGATCCCTTCCATCCTCACTCTCACCTGGCTCACCCTCTGCTCGCTCTTCCTCACCAGCTGGGCAGTCTCCAACGCGTTGTTGACCATCGCCTCCATCCTCCTCAGGGTTGCCAGAAGCCTGTCTGTGGTGTCCTGCTCTGAAGCTGCTCCGTCTGTGATACTAACAGGATCTGTGACCACTGAAGCATCCTTCTGATCTCTCAGCTCTTTCGCCGCAGTTCTGTCTTCTTCTTTTCTCTCTGTATTGCTTCCTTTGTCAGTATGAAGAACTCTATTGGTGTTTTTTTGCTTGGTGTGCTCCTGTGACGATCTTAGTGATGCTTGCAGGTGGCAGACCTGCTCCCTCATATCAGTGATCGTCTGCTCTGCTTCCCTGAGCTTTGCTTGCATCTCAGAGAGCTCCTGAATTGACTTAATGTCTTTACTTCGGACCTTAGCCCCCTCTACGCTGAGGGCTTTCCACCACTTCGCCACAGCCACCTTCTTGGCCTCCTTGATGGGAATCTGGCTCCCACTCTGACTTTCCTTTTGTTCCCTATCCCAGGCTCTCTGCTGATCCTCCACCTTCTCCCCTTTATCCTCCCACACATACTTGTACAATTCGAGCTCCTGCAGCCTGAAACCACCACCACAGCTTTATAAACATCACTGTAATGTCTATAGTTACTAAGGGGTACTAAAAGTGCACTTATCCCTGATACGGTCTTGCACACGGAAGATGGTAACTGGTATGATTATGTAATGGAGATGCCCATAAATACACTGTAAAAACCAGACACTCGTTTTATTAGCTTAGCTTCTCAGAAGAAAGACTAACATCAACCAAAACCAATCTGTTACCATAAGAGGAGAAAGGGAGGTTACAAAAAAAATCACATACACATTGAGAAGCTGCTGCTTGATTCTTGCCTGTTGCTGTTGAGGAAAAGGCCTCTCCTGCATTTCCACAGGAGCACAGTCCTGTTTGTGAGAGAAGACGAGTGAGATTTCTTAATATGTACATTACTGCTATAATGAACATCATCCTCACCCTCTCGAGATGTTTATTGTGAAGAAGGTGAGCTATTTCTGCACTCGTGATCCTTTGGATGATGCTTTGAATATCGTCGTGCGTGTGGGATGGGAGACTTATATCATCTAAAACTCTGTGATGTTCCTGCAAATGAAGGAAGCATGAACTACATGAAATGAGCGGTGCTGTTAAAAGATAATCTGCAGGCAGCAAGCATTACTGACCTGCTGCATATCCTTCATCTCACTCTGCAGAGAGCGATGGTTTGGAGGCTCACGACTGTAAAGTCCCTGAGGGCTGATACAGTGTCTTTCATACCTGTCAGAATTCAGCAGAAAAAAAACCACTCATTCATAAACCATGTGTTTTGTTAAGATAATTTATAAATTTTTCAATTCACATTCACAGTGCCTGAAAAAGTAAGCCAGTGTATAAGTGCCAAAAACTGCAGTTGCACAAAATGGCCAGTTGAGGATGGCTGCAAAAGGGAATCAGTTTACATAGACATACAGCTCACATAGAAAGTGGCATGTGCTTAGAGCAAGGGTGTCAAACTTATTTTTCATGGCGAGCCACATGCAGCCCACTTTGGCCCTAAGGGGGCCGAACCATCAAATCTCCTTTTCTTTCAGCGTGAAGAAGTCACATATTTAACTGTTTCTACATGATAAAGAAAAAACTGCTGTGACAAAGAAAGGAATCCGTCAGTACAACTCTGGACTTTATAGAATTACACAAAAGTTTCTGTAGCTCATTGCCCAGACTGTCCAGTTTCATTGGCTTTGTTTTGTTTTGTTTTGTTATAGAAAGAAATTTCTGTAGTAGAAAGTAAAAAAAACAAAACAATGAAACTGTAATTGTTTATTGATTAATTACTTTGTGTAGTATGAATGACCATAAGATAGGTTGTTATCAATAAAGATGTAAAAGTAATAAAAGTAAAGATAAAAGTCCTTAATTTATGCTTGTTCTTGTTTTTGGTGTGCAGCAGATCAAACAAGTTAAGAATTAGAAATGACTTCAATCGCACATTTAGGCCTCTGAGACTCATTGAGACACTCTGAGGCATGGTTTTGTGGTAGCATTTTTTTATTCAGTAATTTCAAAAACCTTATTTTTGTGCAATTACCACTATACTGGGGAGAACACACATGAGGTTTAAGGCCCGGACAAGTTAGAAACCTTTTGTCCTCCACGATGGAAAATGGCTGAAAATAAAAACTGGGATCACTTAAGGCCAGTTCCTAATTTTATAGTTTCTGCACTTTCCAATATAGTTGAAATCCAGCCAGATGCTGCTCATTTTACACTTCCACTCTTTCGTTTTCGTTCCTTCACTTTTTTCTGACATGCTAGCAGTAAAATACGGTGTTGTGCCAAAAAGTGATTTCCGGTATTTGCCAAAAAATTATTGATGGAATTTAAGCTGTTTTGGCTTGTTGACCTAAAATCTGTCAAAGCTTCTCTTGTGGAGAACATCTAGTAATTTAGAGCCAAAAAGAACATTCCTATCGCGAAGCAGCTGCTGCAATCAGTTTTTGGCAAAGTGACTTTTATTATTGGGGTAAAAAGTGTCGTTGAAATTAAAAATGTGTTTTTCTAAGGAGATCTAACCAAGAGGGCAGCAGAAATTGTAAAAATAACATCACAGTTTTATAAACTTACTTGAAGTGACGAAAAAGGACAGAACCGATGATTATATGGGTACAATTACATCATAAAGATACTTCCAAAACAAGTAATTTCTTTATTTTATATATAACCTCTTCATAAATCCTTTTTATTACAGTCTATTTACTAATATAAGTAAATACATTAGATTTAAAAAAACAAACAAAAACATAGAAAATCACTTTTTGGAAGACGATCAGTTTTTGGCACAACACTGGCTCCCCCTGTCTCCCTGTGTACCTGGCCTATACCATCACGCTTCCTGTCATCAGAACGTCTGCCCCCCTTCCTTCTGTCACATAATGGTATGACCCCAGTCGCTCTTTGCATGTGATTGGTCGCATCTTGTGCCCATCAAAATAAAGCTACTCACTCGCTTGGTTAATTCCATTAAGGATTAAAGTTATGCATTATTTATGCTAGCACATCAGTTTACTAGTGGGCTAACTGATGTGGGATTTTGTGCCTTTAGGTTATTAAGGCAATTGTCTGACAAATAAGTTTCATGTACAGCTAATTTTACTAACAGCCTGTCCAGGAAGTCTGCATTCTCTCCCCGGTTTTGGGGAGTAAAATTCTAGCATTTTTATTTTTACTTTTGCCCAATTAGGAGCTACTTGTGTCTGTGGATGCAGTAACGCCAAAATTGATGGTTCAAAGTGAGAGCTATGCTGGTAGCTACCATAGTGATACCATAGTGATAACTACCATAGTGATAAGCTATGCTGGCTATATCCATCTTTTATTTCCAGACATGGATATTACTCGTGTTAGAGAGTCGAGATTTCCCAGTCTCTGTTGCTCTGATTTTCATCCTCCCTTTTTAAAGCTACAGTGCAAATCATAACACAGTTTGCCACTCAGTTTAATAGCGTAGTATTGTGCTAAACTTGATTCTCCTATAATTCTCAGAATCATATGAATCTCAAAAGGAGCCCTTTTGAGAAGTGAAAACAACAGTCAGCACCATGTTACATTTATAAGCAATTAATTAAAAATACCTCTGAAGAACTTGGTTTGAATGTTCGTGTAACCTCATCAGCTCGGATTGCAGACCCTACAACACCGGAATAGAGGAACATTTTTCTAGTAACATCTGATTAGCATTCAATATGATGTCATGGCATTTAAAGTATCGAATATTCTCCCTTCAACTCTAAGCTCCACAATATCAAACATACCTCTATCATTCTGTGATTCTCCACATGAGCGTTCTTCATCTTTTCCATAAGAATGTCTTTCTAGACAGTTAAGGTTAAAAAATTTTTTTAAATGTGACAATTTCAACTTTCATTGTTAGGAATTTTTTTTACTTACCTTTGATATTTCTCTGTCTCTCAGTGTCAACATAATCAGAGTTTCCTCAACTCCAGCCTGTGAACATACAGGCTTTTACTAACAACACAAACTCATTACAGTGTAGAAACAATTACACTCATCTCTTCTTACCCTCAATTCAGTGTTGACCTTCCTCAATTTGTTGAGGCTTTCTTCGGAGCATGTTTTCTCAAAGATGAGTTTTTCATTCTGTGTGGAAATGAAAAATGCTCGTTTATGTAAACATCAGCTTTATTTTATATAATGGAAAGCGCACAGATTGGGCATATTTTTAAGATGTACATTACCTTGTCTTCAAGCCTTCGAATATCACTCTGAAGACATTCAACCTCATTGCTCTGAAGATCAAAAAAAGAGACTTAAATGTAAATAGTTGCCATATAAAATAAGCCGAACGCAGCAGAAAGTTTCACTGTGGGACTGCTGAGAGTTTGACATACCAGTTTGGAGCAGCTATTCTGGGTCCGACTGGCTTTCTCCCGGGCCTCTTTAAATGCTTGACGTGTCTCCTCCAGTTCTTCTGTCAGAGATCTAACTCTCACTGCTGACCTCTGAGCACTTCACATGACAAACAAACCAAGACAAGCAAATTACAAGGTAATTACATGACTGACTACATGAAAAAAGATACTGACAAGAACAAACCAAACAATTAATAAATTAATAAATGTGTGTCTATGAGAAGATTGCTTAAGGAAAAGTCTGAAGGGCCTATTTGTGCCATTTGGAGTAAGTAACTGATGCTTATTATGTTGTTGATGTTTTTTAAGAAATGGGCTTGTTATATATGTATGGTGGGTGGAATGATTGTGAAGCATGCATTTTTTATAGCTTTAAAATTTTAAAAAAGAATTGGGTTTTGGATTTTTTTAAATGTTATGTTGAGTTTTCTCTAATCCACACAGGATCAAAAGAATATATATATATATATATATATATATATATATATATATATATATATATATATAAATCACCAAGGTCGGTTTACTTCTCATTAGTGATCACGATTGACTACAACTGGTAGTTTCTCTTTATCAGCATAAAAGGGGTTTGTTTTACAGCACCAGCATGGTGGTGGTAGCGTCATGCTCTGGGGCTGTTTTGCTACCACTGGTACCGGTAGTGGAAAATGGATGAAATGATGAAGAAGGCTAGCTACCTATTCTTCAACTTCACCTCAAATCAACAGCTACAAGGTTGAAACTTGGACAGAGTTCGGTGTTCAAACAGGACAGTGATCCCAAACAGACATCAATACTTCTTTTGGAATGGATAAAACATTAAGCTTCTGGTCTTCCCAAAGCGATGACCGTAAACCTATTGAAAATGTATGACTGCACTCCAAAATGGGGCCTCGAAATCAATCATTTTAAATTAACTCCAACAGTTCTGCCAAGAAGAAGTCAAATCTCCATCCAGAATTTTATCAGAAGCTTGTTGACGGTACCAAACGAGTCTGGCAAGTCATCTTCACTTCATCCCTTCCACCAATCTAAATTAACTCTACCAATTCTGCTAAGAAGCATAATCAAATATCCTGCCAGAAGCTTGTTGATGCTTACTGAAGGATTCAATTGAGGTGAAACTTGCTAAGGGATGCTTAAACAAATATTAATGGTGGTGTATGTACATGTATTTAGAGCCTTTATATATTATTTTGCCCCTGTGTGGATTTGAGAAAGTCTAAATGAAGGTCTTGCTTCTTTGGTCATTAAAGATGAATGCTGTACAATCATTCCACCCTGGAAAAAAAAGTACAGAGAAATCACTAAAAGCCCAAAATTAATAACATTTGTGCCCACAATGAGTTCATGTGAACTTCTACCCATAGCTGGTTTTCAGAGTTTATCTTATTTGTTTAAATATGCTTTTGAATATGTAGTCACTTCACAAAGGTGTGTCTGTTAGGCCTTATTCATATGAATAAGTTCACATAAACTAGTTTCACAATAGTTTGATACAAGTTAATCTGAGCAATCTGAACACTGATCATGTTCAGAGTTAAGATATATTTGTTAAAATATACGTGTTGTCCAAACCCGAGTTTACCTACATGAAATATGTGCAGTCTATAATGATTGGTATTGGTATTTCTGCTCATTTTTCAGTCATTAGATGTTTATTACACTTTTAGTGATCAGTTTCTCATTTTTGAAGTGCAAATAAATGATATGATATAGTTGAATAATAAAACTTGAATAATAAAACAATCTGCTTTTGCTGGAAGTTATTACAGTAGTGTAATCTTACATGCTTGAAATGCAGTTAACTGTGGGAGAAATTAGTTTATTCTTCACCTGACCAGCTTTGCTCGCAGCTCAGTGATGTCCAGAGTGAGCTGCAGGTTTGTGTCTTCACATTGAGCAACAGTCCTCAGCAGACTACTGTTCTGCTCACTAAGTTTGCGGTTGGCATGCTTCAGTTCAGCCACTGTACATGACAGGTCTTTTCCATCGCTGAAGCCAAAGAAATGGTTACTAATGTGTGAAATCAAACTGATTAGGGAGGCAAACAGAAGCAATGGTTAAACTAGAATAAAATATCCAACCAGAAACACAGCTGGCCTTCTGATGACGTCTCTTCACTTTGACAAAATGACAAACCCAGCCCTGAAAGGAAATCAGGAGTAATGAATTGTTTCATATTTAATAAACTGAGTCTCAAAACTCCGAATAAAACCTGGAAACACACCATTTGCATTTACAGGCTCTTCAGATGTGTTTGGCCGAGGTACATGGCTGCTGTCCTCATCAGTACTGTAACACAGGAAAACTGAGTGATATCACAGCTGATTAAAAAAAAAATTTTATTGATAGAAAAGTAGGGAAAAAAATAAATTTAACTGCATATGGCCTGCTGTGTTTGTAAAAAAGATCAAATGTGATAGACATTGTGGTAGACCATCTTCATCCCTTCATCTTTAAATTATTCTTCCCCTTGCTTTAGATGATTACCTTCAAAGGTAATTATTTAAAGTGGAGCTAACTTAAAAAAAGTCAAAATAAAAATATACTGTTGGGAACTTTAATCTGTAGTAACAATATATTTAATTGGATATGAAGCTTTAGATGTAATGCCAAGGTTGCATAACATCTCTAATAAGATCCCTTGTGTAGAGTTTAAGTCTCACCTGTCCTCGCTGCACTGGGTGATCCACGTCCTCATGGTGGAGTGAAACGTCTCTCTGCTCACATGTGGGTCCTGACAGTCAGGGTCAAGCAGCCGTTGCAGGGCAGCCAATCGGTCCTGCCCTGGGCTCTGAGCAGTCATGGTGTGCAGATACTCGAAAATGGTAGAGGCTAACACTTCTCCTGAAGGCAAGAGGGGAAAAGGAGGAAATGAAAAAGACGTCACACCATTACTGCACCGTTTTTTTGTCTAAATGAAATTCAGTCCATCTGTGTACCTGATTTGCTGCTATTACACGTATCATACACGATGTCAAGGAGTTCATGTTCAGATAATCCGCTTGTGTCTTTGCTGTCCTCAAACACATCGTTCATCCCACAGCCAGATGTCTCCCACACTTTACATGTGTTAGAAAATGTTAGAAAAAGAAATGAATATGCTGTATACTTGTTTGATACTAATACTGGATAAACTGAAACACTCACCATTATTGTCGTCAGACATTGTGTTTGTTTCTCCTGAAGCCACAGAGAGCAACTATGCTGGACAGTCATGTCCCTGCATGACCTGATATTTAAATAAACAAATGCATTTTTAACTTTGTGCATTGTGTCTGGAGGCTAAAACTAACAGACTAATATCATAAAATTGAACAGAAATTGGAATTACGTATTATCTTTGATGCAAATTGGATCATAGATGGTTTTTAGAAACTAAATCTAGCCAGTCTTCATAAAAAATGAGTTAAAAAATGCAGGTTTTCAGACAGTACAGTTGTGTTAAAGAACTGTCACGTGAACCAAATTTCCACCTCTGAAGATTTCTGCAGGGAAGACAATTCATATGGTTTACAGTTAGATTGGAAGACACATATGTTTTTGGTCTTATCTCATATAGCCTTTAAACATTTATTTTTAAACAGAAACAAGTCAGAAAAAAATCTTACTTTTCAGTCCGGAAAGGTTTTCTGTAAAGAAAATCATTCAGTAAGAAGCATCACCTTATTGTTTGTCTTCTACTCTTTAATTCTGAAATACTGTGAAGTCTTCAAGGTGCTTCTTTGGTTTTCAGGACTCACATCAAAACCAGCTGACATCCCCTCAGCCTCCCTCCACACCCTCCTCCCACTGCTTGCCAAAATGCAGCTCTGGAGAGGTTTGTGACAATGATGCACACAGTAAATTTAAATTCACACGTTTAACACATCAAATGCACAGTCTCCCCTTTGAATTCAGCAAATGTAGGAAGTAACTACCTTCCAGTGTGAGTGTGTGTGGCAGTTTATTCCCATTAAAACACTATTGTTTTATTGTATTGTAAGCGATGGCTCTCCCATTGTTAACTAAATTCGTCTTTTTTTTGTGGCAGTTTCTCTTTGAGTTATAGTAATGACTGTATTTTTTTCTACAGTCATTGAGTCATAGTGTTTATGGTTTCTGCCCGGACATAATTTCAGTTGCGCCATCCGTGTGTTTCGGAAGCATGAATTAGCTACTAGCAGACAACGGGTGGAAGAAATTGTATTTTTATTTTTACAATTTTTTTTTAGATAAATCTAGCTTCGGGTCGTTTTGGTTATTCTTTCAAGATGTCTCGAGGCTCTATCGAGATCCCTTTACGGGACACAGATGAGGTAAATCTTTCCGTGAACCTGTTTTCACTAAGAGGATCTAGCTGTGCTGTTAGCCGCTTAAGCTAACTGCGGATAGCCTGAGCTGATGTTGTGTACCTGCTTACAGAGTGGCATTGTAACGAAAGCCTGGTGTATTTGTTTGCAATCTGGAGTTTAAACATAGTGACATTTTAATACTTGTCAGCTGTTCCAACTCCTTAAATATGCGTTCGGCGCCTGTGCAAAGCTTACTTATCGCGATGTTTTGTCGTCGCCGTTCTCAGTGATGCAGTAAACATTAAATTCTACTGAGGTGTTTTCTATTTAATTTAAGAGCCTGATAAGCGTTGTGGTATTTCAACACATCACCGAATTTGTGACAGATGTGTTGTAGTTGCAGGCAGTCGGTTGCATTAGTGTTTAGGCTACGTTAGGAGTGGACCAAGTATTAGAAACATATGCCAGTAATAGTCAGTATAACCAACACATTTATTGAACCTTGTAAGCATTTGCAGCAGCAAAGTTTTTCTATTAAACTGTGTAGGTCAAGTGAAATCTACCTAAGAAACTGACGTTGAAGAATTAAATGCAAAATGTTTTTTTTGTTAAACATATTTTGTTAAAATAGAAAATATGCAAGAGAGAAGATGGAAACCATTTTTTAAAGTAAAAATATAAGTACACACTTAATGTAAAATTAAAATCAAATATTCCAAAATTAAAGCAACACTATGTACAGTACAGAGTTA
This sequence comes from Maylandia zebra, assembly GCF_041146795.1. Taxonomy (NCBI): domain Eukaryota; kingdom Metazoa; phylum Chordata; class Actinopteri; order Cichliformes; family Cichlidae; genus Maylandia; species Maylandia zebra. Next base: position 20,454,210 of record NC_135167.1, on the reverse strand, counting down.
TAAAGTCTGATGGCCACAGGTAGGCATGGTTATCAATCTCTGGGTTCTGTGCATAGAGGATGGCACTGACCAGCACAGACTCATAAAAAATTGGGAGCATCATCCCATAAGTATTAAAGTTCATTCATTAGACAGTAAATACAAGTTTGATTCTCCTTGTAGAGGACTTCTGTGTTTTAATCAGTGTAAACACCGAGGTATTTGAAATCCCCCATCGTCTCCACACAGACCCCATGGATGGAAATGGGGGTCGCTGGAGTTCTTGGCCTATTCATGCCCACCACCCGTTCCTTAGTCTTTGCTACATTAGGATGCAGGTGGTTTTCTTGCAGTGCGTAACAAAGTTTCCAGTTTCTAATTCATAACACTCTGAATTGATACATGTGTCAGGATTTACACTACTATTACAATAAAATAATATAATGCACATATAATCTGCATAGATATGTTTTTCCACTGGCAACACCATGCATGCTGAGATACTTACTGTAATAACATACATACATATCTGTGTTTTCCAGGTCATCGAGCTCGACTTCGACCAACTTCCTGAAGGAGATGAGGTCATCAGTATCTTGAAGCAGGAGCACACGCAGCTGCACATTTGGATTGCTCTGGCGGTGAGTCGATACATCGGCCCTAGACTTCATGGTTGTTGTTCTACAAATAATGATTAAGCTCTTTTTTCAGTTTATCCCAAACGTCAGTGTGACAGCTCGAAGTATTTTGTTTTCTCAACCCAAAATACAAAGATGTGACAGAGAAGCAAAATCGCACATTTGAGAACCAGAAAATTTCAATAAGTGAATTTTAAACAGTAAATTTCTTGTCAATCAGGTAGTTCTTAGATTCAGATTAATTACTGCATCAACTGTGTGTATAAATGTTAATTTGATGAAACGTGTACAAACAATGTGAAATTCCAATCGAGTGTGACAGTTTTCCTTCTATTTCTTCTTAAGTTGGAGTACTACAAACAGGGCAAAACAGAAGACTTTGTAAAGCTTTTAGAGGCAGCACGTATTGATGGAAACCTCGACTACAGAGACCACGAAAAAGACCAGATGACCTGTCTGGACACACTGGCAGCTTACTATGTCCAGCAAGCACGTAAAGAGAAAAACAAAGATGCCAAGAAAGAGCTCATCACACAGGCTACGCTCCTGTATACTATGGCAGACAAGATCATCATGTATGATCAGGTAGGAAAAAAAGTAGCATAGCAGGTGATAAATGAGGTTATGTTTCTTGCATTTCAAGTAAATTGAACATACTGTTGTCTCGATCAGAACCATTTGTTGGGAAGAGCCTGTTTCTGCCTGCTGGAAGGAGACAAGATGGACCAGGCCGATGCTCAGTTCCACTTTGTCCTCAACCAGTCCACTAATAACATCCCTGCTTTGCTTGGTAACTTGAATATGAAACAGCGTAGGACTGAAATGCACTACACTGATTGACTGAAGTAATAACAATGTTGTTGTTAAACAGGTAAGGCTTGCATCTCCTTCAATAAAAAGGATTACAGAGGAGCATTGGCATACTACAAAAAGGCTCTGCGTACAAACCCCGGCTGCCCAGGTAAACCAATAACATGTTATGTCTTTAAACAGTCCCCGCATGCCTGTATTTAATTTATTATTGTTGTTGTCATGATCATCAATATTATGATGAAAATATTATTGTTGCAGCAGCAACAAGAGCCAGCATGTTCATGTTTTATGTGGCAAAGATATGTAGGTAATGAGCCACTTCATTGTTAACTTACAAATACAATTTATGAACAGAAGATCCTTGATTTTAAAAACACAGGACCGCAGATAATATATTTGCCCTTCACTCATATTGGTTCTAAAACGAATGTTCCCAACTTGTTCTTTGTCTTGTTTTTGTGTAGCTGAGGTGAGGCTGGGGATGGGCCACTGTTTCGTCAAGCTCAACAAACTGGAGAAGGCTCGTTTGGCTTTCGGTCGAGCCCTGGAGCTTAATTCAAAGTGTGTGGGAGCGCTCGTTGGTTTGGCTGTTTTAGAGCTCAACAACAAAGAGGCAGACTCCATCAAGAACGGAGTGCAGCTCCTTTCGCGGGCCTACACCATCGACCCCAGCAACCCCATGGTGCTCAACCACCTCGCCAACCACTTCTTCTTCAAAAAGGTAATCACGGCTGTGTTGTTGAAATGCGGTGAAAATATAAGTTTTAGCCTTTCGCTGTTATTAACTGTTCTTCGTGCCTATGTGCTTTCTGCTTCCTCTCAGGACTACAGTAAAGTGCAGCATCTCGCTCTGCACGCTTTCCACAACACCGAAGTTGAGGCCATGCAGGCTGAGAGCTGCTATCAGTTAGCTCGCTCGTTTCACGTGCAGGTACGATCCCAACCAGCCGCGTGCAAGCTTGTTATTGTTTACTGAGATCGCCATTCATATCTGTGCTTTCTTCTTCCACAGGAGGACTACGACCAGGCGTTTCAGTATTATTACCAAGCCACTCAGTTTGCCTCGTCCACCTTTGTGCTGCCGTTCTTCGGCCTGGGGCAGATGTATGTATATCGAAGAGACAAAGAAAATGCAGCGCAGTGCTTTGAAAAGGTTTTAAAGGCTTACCCCAACAACTATGAGACTATGAAAATCCTTGGGTCTCTCTATGCAACATCTGACGATCAGGAAAAAAGAGACATTGCAAAAGTGTGTATTCTCATGTCACTTATCTCATAGCTTGGAAAATTGTGCCAGACATATTTTGATAAATATGCTTAATGGTTACTGGATATATTCCACTGTTTTTGTTTCATAGGGGCACTTGAAGAAAGTAACAGAGCAGTACCCAGATGATGTGGAGGCGTGGATTGAGCTGGCACAAATTCTGGAGCAGACAGACATCCAAGGAGCGCTGTCCGCTTACGGCACAGCTACGCGCATCCTGCAGGAGAAGGTGCAGGCCGACGTTCCCCCCGAGATTCTCAACAACCTGGGGGCTCTGCACTTCAGACTGGGCAACCTAGGGGAAGCCAAGGTAGCTAATAATATACCATAAATGCAGTTTAACCTGAGAGCTCCTGAACTAAGTATAGCTTCATTTAGTTGGGAATTTATTCAGTTAATATGGAACTGCAGAATATTACTGGATGCCTGTGGTATTTACTGATCATCGAGTGTACATAACTCTGTATAAATAGTAGAGCTAATTCAAGACGGGGTCATGTCTTGTTCCCACCAGAAATATTTTCTAGCTTCTCTGGAGCGAGCCAAAGCCGAAGGAGAGCATGACGAGCATTACTACAATGCCATTTCTGTCACCACCTCCTACAATCTGGCCCGTCTGTACGAGGCTATGTGTGAATTCCACGAAGCCGAGAAACTCTACAAAAACATCCTCAGAGAACATCCCAACTATGTGGATTGTAAGCATGCATCGATAAAACATGAGCCTATGAAAAAACAAACAAACAACAAGTTTCCACTCTGTGATTGTTTATTTTGGCCTGCAGGTTATTTGCGTCTTGGAGCGATGGCTCGGGACAAAGGAAACTTCTATGAAGCCTCCGACTGGTTCAAAGAAGCTCTTCAGATTAATCAGGTACAGCCTGGTGTTAAATGTCATCGATAGACAAAGTCTGCTGCAAAAACTCTTTTTTTTTTCTTTTTCCATTAAGTGATATTTGTTCTGCAGGATCACCCGGATGCCTGGTCCCTGATAGGAAATCTTCACCTGGCCAAACAGGAGTGGGGTCCAGGTCAAAAGAAGTTTGAACGTATTCTCAAGCAGCCGTCCACGCAGAACGACACCTACTCCATGCTGGCTCTGGGTAATGTGTGGTTACAGACGCTGCACCAGCCCACCAGAGACCGTGAAAAGGTACGTGGAAACCTGCTGTCGGGACACCGATTGAATATTTAACTGTGTGAGAGAGCTTAAAGAACACTTGTAAAACAGCATAGCAGTTCACTGAATGCTATTGCTAAATAAACACAGGCAGCTGGTTAGCATAGTTGTTACAAAGTTCAGCTATGTGCAGGCACTTGAGTAAAACATGTGCTCGCTGGTGATAAATGTCTCGGCAGGAAAAGAGACACCAAGATCGAGCCCTGGCAATCTACAAGCAAGTCCTGCGAAATGATGCCAAGAACCTCTATGCCGCCAATGGCATCGGTCAGCCACTCTTCAGTCTCTCTTGTCTTTTTTATCTGTTCTGCTGTGTGTGTTTTGCATTAAGTATATGCATATATTTTTATGTCTAGGTGCTGTCCTTGCCCACAAGGGCTACTTCAGAGAGGCGCGAGATGTTTTCGCGCAGGTGAGGGAGGCCACAGCCGAAATCAGTGATGTGTGGCTAAATCTGGCTCACATCTACGTGGAGCAGAAGCAGTACATCAGCGCCGTGCAGATGGTAAACGCCTCACTTGTGTTAAACTGTTACAGTTTTTGTCTTTCCTTTGCTTTTTCCATTTAAGTTTTTTTCTCTCTGTCTGACAGTACGAGAACTGCCTGAAGAAGTTTTACAAATATCAGAACACAGAGGTGCTGCTTTACCTCGCACGTGCGCTCTTCAAATGTGGCAAACTGCAAGAGTGCAAACAGATGCTCCTGAAGGTAAAATGAAATCAGAGGCTTATGCTTCATTCTGCAGTGTGGGGGGAAGTGTAACTCTGTCTTTCTGATGTTCCTACATCAAGGCCCGTCACGTGGCGCCCAATGACACAGTGCTGATGTTTAATGTGGCCCTGGTGCTTCAGAGACTGGCCACCCTTGTGCTTAAAGATGAGAAGAGCAACTTGAAGGCTGTGCTCAGTGCTGTCAAAGAGCTGGAACTGGCTCACAGGTAATGATTTGATTTATGTTCCCACCTCCCTGTCTCTTCCTCTGGCCGTCCTTTACTAATCCTGCAGTGTCATCTCCCTCACAGGTACTTCAGCTACCTCAGCAAGGCTGGAGACAAGATGAGGTTTGACCTCGCTCTCGCTGCTTCTGAGGCCAGGTCAGTCTGAGTTGTTTCACAGTTCAAAATATTCCTTATTTAGTTTATACTGATCCTGGGTCAGTGCAACCTTTTAGTTCATCCACAGATTGTTTTAGCTTCTTTCTGAACCCCAGTCTTCTGATTGGCTGCCCCTCATAAAACAGCAGGTTTGTGGGGTTGTGGTGTGGATCTGGTTCCCACTGACATCATACAGACCCAAGAGTAGAAAGACCAGTTTGAAATGGAGTGTGATGATTTGGCAGTACTTCTATCAGTCTTTAATTTAATGAGCTTTTTTTTTGGGGGGGGGGGGGGGGTGCTGTGTTTGGTGTCTTTTGTAACATAATTTGGAATATTGGTGTGTTTTGGGAATGCAGGCAGTGCTCTGACTTGCTGAGTCAAGCTCAGTACCATGTAGCTAGAGCCAGAAAGCAGGACGAGGAGGAGAAAGAGCTTCGAGCCAAACAAGAGCAGGAGAGAGACCTGCTGCGCCAACAGCTGATAAAGGAACAGGTACCTTTTTTTTTTTTTTTTAAGTAATCACCATGATGCGTTTCATTTTGCCCATAATGTCTGACTGTGATTCATTTTTTAAATAAACTAATCAGTCATCTGTTGGGTTGTCTCAATAACTAACTTTCTTTAGGAGGAAAAGAGGAACAGAGAAGTGGAGGAGCAGAAGAAGCTTTTGGAGCAGAGAGCTTTGTATGTGGAAAAGACCAAGAACCTGCTGACCTTTGCAGAGGGATCAAAGGAAATGCCCAAAGAAAAGAAGAAGGGCAGCAGTGGTGGAGGAGGACGTGTGAGTGTTAATACGGCTAAACCCAGCAGCGAGCTCTAAACTGCACTTAATGCATTGTGGTTAACACTTTTTCTTTTGTTTTTCTCTCCAAGCGTAAGAAAGGAGGCGACATGGACGATTTTGTTAATGACGAGTCTGACGAGGACCTGCCGTTGAAGAAGAAGAAGAAGAGAAAGGCCAGTAGCAGCGAACAGGAGGAGGATGAGAAGGGAGAGAGGAAGAAGAAGAAGAGGAGGTAAGTGTTCTGCAGTGAATGCAAAATGTTGTTTAGTCTGACTGCAGAGCACAACATTTAGATTCTGGGATTCAATTTTGTGTTGCAGACCTGCTAAAGGAGGAGAAGATGACAGCGATGAGGAAGGAACATCACGACCCAAGAAGCAGCGTAAACCCAAAGAAGGACGCAAGAAGATCGAGAAGGTCCGCTTTAGTCATTATTTGCTGTTTTTCTCTGTCTCAATTAGTTTTCAGAATTTACAAAATCAGTTTTCAGCTCCAGTTTCTCTTATAATTGTAACATCTTTCTCATTTCAGTCTCAGCCTGAGCGTCTGCCTCCGTCTCTTAAAGGAAAGATCAAATCTAAGGCTATCATTTCGTCTTCTGAGTCCTCCTCAGATGAGGATGGACTGAAAATAGCAGAAGACAGGTAAAAGCTTAATGTGAGATTTTTACAGTATTACGAAGCCTTGAAAACATTATTTGACACAAACCTCATGGCGCTCTTTCTCCCATCCAGACATCAAAGAGACAGTGGTTCGGGATCTGACGATGAAGTCGGCCACAGGAAGCGCATTGCATCTGACAGCGACTCCGACGGTGGCCGTAACCGCTCCGGTAGTGAGGCAGGCAGCCCTCGGCGCTCCGCCGGCTCTGACGACGACGAATCTGGCAGCGACCGTCCAGTGAAGAAGAGAAGGGTGCAGAGGCAGTCTGACTCTGAACAGTCGGACAATGAGAGCAAGAGGAGTCGGTCGGGATCAGATGATGAATCTAGGGCTGGATCACCCGCTCCGGCATCGGACCGAGGATCTGAAGCGGGATCGGACAACGAGGGCTCCCCACGCCGCTCTGACAATGGCTCCGAGCAGGAGGCCTCCAACAACGAAGATGATGACAGTGATTAACTCTTCACATCACCCAGACTCGTGTAACGCTGAGAAAACTCTTAAACATCTGCATTTTTGTTTGAAATAAAAGCAGAATTTCTGTCCGTATGAGAATTTTTTTTGCGCATAGCGTTTTGGTCACATCTTACTGGGAATTTCTTTTCTTGATGTTTTGTTAAAATTTGCTAAAATGTGTAAAGAAAAAAAAAGTTAAATAAAAAAACCCCAAAAAATTTGTTGCTTATTTTGTACAGATGTTTATTTGCCTTTGAAAAGTACCGGTAAGGTGTGCAGGGGCTGTAAACCACAGTAGAGCATTAAAAAAGGTGTCCTATACTTGTGCTCGACAGCAGGGGCATCGTGATGTGATCAAACACCTGCTGAGTTAAATCAGGTCGACACATCACTGTAATTGTTGACTGCTATGCCTGGTTACGCTGATGTTCAATAAGACTACTATTCATTCATACTAACAATGGGTTCATACCACATCTTTTCATCTCTATTTCCTCCACAGTCATAATTTGTCATGCAAGTACAGGTATATTTATATTTATGTTTTACATTTTTGGTAAGGTGGTGTTGATAAAATACTGAGAGAAACACTTGATTTAACATTGTTTTTACTTGTGTATGAAGACAAATCACTAAAACTATAGACAAACATGTAGCAAGTACGTAAAAGTCATAACAATTCAACCTGCAGTAAGCACCATCTGCTTTGTTAGGTACAGCCGTTCAACTCACACAACTATCCAATCAGCCAATCACGTGGCAGGAAGCTCATTTAGGCTTGTAGATGTAGTCAAGACAACCCACTGAAGTTCAAATTGAGCATGAAAATGGAGAACAAAAGTGATTTAAGTGACTTTGAATGTAACATGGTTGTTGGTGTCAGTATTTCAGAAACTGACGGGATTTTCTCACTCAACCATCTCGAGGGTTTAAAGAGAATGCCCCCCCCCAAAAAAAGGACACATGCAATGAATGAGTGATGGTTCTCTGCTTTGTTGATATCTGAGAGATCAGGATTTTTTTGAGGCAGCTGTGATTCAAAGTACCTGTTACAAGCAAAGTAAACATAAAGTCATCACTGAAAACACAACATGTCATGTCTTAATGGCCACAGCAGTACAAGACAACAGTGGGTGCCACTCTTGAACAGGAAACTGAGGCTAAAATTCCCACAAGCTCACCAAAATTACACAATAAAAGGTTGGAAAAATATTGCCTGCTGTGATTAGTCTCCACTTCAGCTACATTGCTACATGATGGGGTCAGAATTTGGTGTAAACATAAAAGCATGGATACATCCTGTCTTGTATCAATGGTTAAGGCTTCTGAGGGTGTGTGATAGTTTGTTTGGGCCCCTTAGTACCAACTAAACACTGTTTAAACACCACAGCCTTTGTATGGTGGCTGACCATGCCCATTCCTGTAGGACCACATTGTACCCACATACCTGCTTCTAGCAGGATAATGTGTCATATCACAAACCTCAAATCCTTTTAAACATGACAATGAATCCACTTTATTCAAATGGCCTCAACAATCACCAGATCTCAGACCAATGGGGCACATTTGAGATGTGGTAGGAGATTCATATCACATATGCAGCATCTGTGTGATGCCATCATGTCAACATGGATCAGAATCTGAAGCATGTTTTCAGCAGCTTGTTCAATCTATGCTATAATTTTAATAAACTGAAGGTGTATGTTTCTAAATCAAGGACACTGCCTCTCACCTACCTACTCCATGATGTGCTGGTCAGTCAAAGGCACATGTTCAGTAAGACAGATTACCCAAATGCACCACTGAATAACACAGGGAACCATTACCTGCTGTGGCTCTCTGTACAATTCCTCCATCTATTAGTACAAGTATACACACTGCAGTAGATGTGTAGGGTGTTAAGGGTGTACATCTTCTACAGAGAAAACGGCAGCATGAGAGGGGCACCTCAATTTCAACTTTATATTGCAATTTTATGTAGTGTAATATACACTACAATAGTCACTTCATAGTGTCATAGTTTCATAACTATGTTCTTGTGATCAGCGTGCTTTGTGGCCTAAACCTGAGAAGTCACAGCTTTTTAGGAGGACATACCATTTTTCAAGTCTTATGACTTTGGCTGGGGAGGTGGAAAAAGGACACAGCAGGACAAAGCCATCAACTGTTAAACTTTATTCAAGGTTGATCTGTAGTTGTACACTCGACTTCTAGCACACAATGTTACAACACTCCAGAAGAAGAGTACACAAACAGTACATTCTTGGTAATTTCATGAAGATAAAAAGACCGTTTAAGAACTTGACAAATATGGCAGATGGACAAAATTTCCACAAGTGACAAACAACCGTAGCAAAGGAAACCAAGCTTTGGCTGTCTCAATGTCAAAACCCGAGACATTCAAGTATAGTCCGAGAAACAGAGGTATATCCTTATAAATTAAAAAAGAAAACAAAAGGCCACACAGATTCATTCCTGACAGCACAACTTGTTTCATACATAAAAAACCCCCTCTCGATTCATTAAACTACAAGGCGGTAACTGAAATCACACCGTGCAAGTAAAACAGGCCTCACCCAGGTTAAGAAATGGTCGATTTCTAAGCATTAGTCTCATTATAATCATGGCAGACAACAACGTCATGATCACGTTTAACAAATCAAGGGAAGTTAAATTTTTACTATTGCAACGACTCATGATGTTTAAGCAAAGTGCATTTAAAAACTGATTAGCAAATGTAGATTAAAGGAGAAAGCCTCTTTGCAATGCGAGCTCCCTCTTTTGTAAACAGTTTTTAAATAATTGCGACAGCACTTGGTGACTCCTACCAGATGTAAAAAGGTGACAAAAATGGGTCAAGTTCTGGGTGCTGGTGCATTTTCCTGCTAAATACTGTCTACTCTTAAACCCAAGTTGATTGAAGTGTATAAAACATCTGCTGTAGGACATCAAAGAGAACAGTATAGAAACTTGGAGCATAAATAAGATTTGTGATGCTGGCAGAACAATCTCATTGTGAAATGAACTGTAACAGTGGTTACAAGAAGAGCGTGAAAGACAGGAGGAAAAAAAACAAAACAAAAAAGATGGAAAAATAAGGAGGGAAAAAAAAAAAAAAAAACCCAAAACAAGTCTGCATCTGATAAGACATGGCTTTGGCCTATTCCTCAGTACTCTTCATCCTCTGACTCCTCCTCTTCTGCAGTCTCCAGCCAGGTCAGCCACTGATTCACCTGCACCAGAACAACAATACAGCCACTGAAGTGTTTCATTTACAAATAGGCACAATGGTGTCAATGGAGGCAGTCCACACAAAGCCATACTTCAATGGCTGCACATTACCTGAAATAATGCTTTTCCTTTCCCTGGATACTCTTGGGTGAGATCTTCTTTCCATGAAAGGAAGGCTTCCTCTTCAATTATTTCCATGTCATAAAAGTTCACATAGTAGCGTAGCAGCATGCCTAATTGGAAAAAGGAAAATAAGTTAGCAACCAGCTTTATTTAAGGTTATGTTTTATTGTAACTGCACATGCATGCACGCACCTTTAGGGAACCTCTTGGCATTGCAGTGCACCTGCAGGGCATACAGTGCACTGACTTGCAGCTCAATGTGATCGTGAAGAAACTTTTGCAACACCGGCTTGAAAGAGAGCAGGAGCTGCTTCTCTTCCTCCAGCTGGTCCTTACTGGGCGATGCATGCTGCTCTTCATCATCGTCAGGGTTGCTCTCGTAAGCAATGTACTGCAAGAAACTGGAGGACCAGAAGACCAACACACGTTAAAGCACTTGACCGAAAACCACAAAAATACAGTGGCTGATGGCATGTGCTTGCTTCATCAATGCAGACCGAGTCACTATAAATACTGTCCACTGCTGTACCTGGTCATGAGAATGTTGACAAAGCCTCTGTCGGTGTGAAGTTTTGGAGAGATGTTGTCTTTGATCCACTTGTAGATTGACTGCGGAGAAGGATCCACTTTGATCTGCTTCAGCAGCTCCTTTTCCAACTTCATCAGTGGGAACAAAAAGCTGAGGCCTTTACCCTCCAGAATCTCCAGCATCCGGTCCTTGTTCTGGTCAATTTCTATGGGAGCATAATTACTAGTCAGTAATGGGGAAGAAGAGAAAAAAAACAAAAAGAACCCACACACCAATTCTTCCTCCTAAAGAGAAAAGAAAACCAAATGACACTGAATTTAAAACCAGTGTGGCCAGTGTGTCCTTTCACCTACCAGGCAGCATCTTCTGCATGTTGACCTTGCTCTGCTGGAAAAGGTCAGTCAGCCACTCACGGTCTTTCAGTTTCACCAGTTGCTGCAGACAGAGCAGGAAGAGTGGGAAATGTGTGCCATTCTCCAGCTGATGGGCCAAGTCTGCAATGCTGACCAGATCAGCAATGATCGCTCGTGCTGCAAACTGAGCCAGGTACGACTTCACCAGTGGGATTTCTTCCTCAATCTTGGGACACTGGTCCAGAACACCCAGGAAGGCCTGTTTGAAAATGTGCGGCAGGCACAAGGTTAATATGGTGTATTTGATTACACTGTCAATTTAAAAAAAAAAACAAAAAAAAAAAAAAAAAAAAACAAAACTTTAATGAAACTTGCCTGCAATATGTTGTCACCAGTGACGAGGCCCTCTGTGCAGAGGGTGTGAATCAGAGTGCTTGCATGTTCCTTATCTTCATCTGAACGATCGAGTGAGCAGACTATGATCTTGTTCAGCATCTCTGACAAGAAGTGTTTGGGGGCCTTCATCTCTTTCACAGCACTCACTGCATCGTTAACATTTTTGTTGTTTAGGTAGTCTGTGAGTAGTGTCTCCTTTAAAGATGAGGGGGGAATAAATAAAAAATATCAGGCTATGAAGGCCCCATATATAACACATTACTTAGGAAGTCATGGGTAAAGCTTTGAACAAACTTACCGTCATTTTGCACAACTCTTCCTTTGTGGGAGGAGCCTTTTTGTTAGACTTTGCAGGTTTTTCCTGAATTGGAGGAGGATTGGCTTTAAGACCAAGCTGTAGGGCCACAAAAAGAAAACTTAGCATGCATTTCCTGAAACTGCCCCATCAGCTCTGCTCACATGTTTTAAGTCTATTGTCTGTTACCTGTCCAACTGGAGAAGGCATCATTGTCTGTGGCGGCAGCTTTGGCACTTGGTTTTTATTCATAATGAAGGACTGTGCTGGCCTCAGACTGATCTGGAATGACGGAGTATTAATGCATCAGATTAACCACAATTTATTATCACATAATCATGTGCAACAATGACACTAACAAACCATCAATGTAAGCAGCTGTACCTCATCTGCATTGACTTTCCCCTTCTTGCTGAACCTTGGAGCCATATCCTTTGACTGCATCTGGACTGAGTGATTCTGTTTATGGTTGAAAACTGGTGAATTTCTCCCCTTTGAAAAGTTTAAAAACAGAATGAGTATTGCACTGACCATCTCAGATTAAAACAAACAGAGCTGAACTATAATGTACCTGGTTTGGTTTTATGAACGGCTTGCTTTCATTTTCATATGGCTGGTGTGACCCATTGCTGTTTCCACTGTGGCCATTAAAGAGTGGGCTGCTACGGTGACGACCCATGGTTGGTGAGTAGTGGTCCTGAATTACCCCTGGAGCACTGCCGCGGTGGCGACCCATGGTTGGGGAATAGTGGTCCTGAATTACCCCTGGGCCTGTGCCGATGCCACTTCCTACACAACATAAGACAGAGCCTTTAGAGACTGAAATCGCTGCATGAGTTACACTTCAAAGAAAGCAGCATGACTCTACATACCAGGCATTTGTCCAAACATGTCGGCCAGCCCACCAAGAGTCTCCCTATCATACTTGATCTTTCCTGGAAGGAAGGAGGAACTGTCCATGAAGAAGTCATTCCTTATTGAATCACTTGAAGGTGGAATAAAAACGCCCAAATCCTACAAAGCACAGAAAAAGTCAGGATCCAAGGATACACCGATTGTGGGCTACATTAGTCATCCAGCAAATCAGATCAATCCTCATCAGCCTGTGATAAACTGAAAGGATATGGTCAACTAACCTTTACTGCATCTTGACGAACTTGGGTAATAGTCTTTGGTCCATTGTCAACATAAGCTTTCCGAGGCACCCAGTTGTTGTGTCGCAGCTCCACCGTGTTCTGCAGCAGGAAGCGAATCCGTGCAGGCAGATCATTGCTGTTGGTTAAGGATTGCATGCGAGCAAAGTACTGGTCCATCAAAGACTGTAAGCGAGAGAAAGTAAAAATAATTAAAAAAAAAAAAAAGTTATTGAACAACCAAGGACTTCAAGACAAGACTCATCTTTTTCAGTTTAATTTCCACACACTCACCTTTGCCTTTTCATGATCAAGTTTAGGACCAACTGTTTTCATTATCTGACAGAGGCATTCCAAATCTTCACCAATATCCTTAAGTGGGACTCTCTTCTTCTTCTCCAACAGCTTAAAGAACAAAATAATTAAACAATTGTTAATTTCTTACACCACAGGAATGAAAACTGGATTTTTGATAAAACCATCCCATGTACTTGCGCTTTATTAGAACTTACTGTTTTAATGCACTTGTGGAGAATAGATTCATGGATGAGGTTGAGTTTGCCCAGTTCACCGATGAATTTGATGTTGCCCAGCATCTTGATCTTTGCAATTGCACGCTGTTCCTCCTCCTCAGAGGTGAGTGGGCTGTCATGTTTGTCGAAGTCTACAGTGGATTGAAGAAGAAAGAAGAAGAAGAAGAAGAAAAAAAAAAGTTTAAATAACAGCTCTCAAAAAAATCCTTGACCAAATTCCCATTTTGTAACAGTCCACAGTTACAAATGCAAGTTACTCACGGTCAACATTCCTGGCACGATTCTCAAACTCATCTTGAAGCTTAGAAATCAGAAGCCTTCGGAAGGTCTGCAAGACAGAAGTCATTCAAAATCCAGACAGAAGATACTCAACAGGAGTACAGAGTACATTTGAATGCTTAAAACTTACACTATTCTGCTTTTGTGTTGCCTGACTTTCTGTTGTTGGGGCTTCAAAGTTTGGTGCATCTTCTGCCAAGCGTAGACATAGTTGAGCGTACAACTGGCTATACTTGGGCTCTTCGAGGGCTTTGTCAACAATCTTGAGAAACACAAAAACGCATCAAGATCCCATTTTTAAATATTCTATGAATAGGAGAACAGCAGTTAGGAAAATACTCACCAACAAGATGATTCCTTTTAAGACAACTTTTGAATCTACACCCACATTGAGGAGCTCCAGGCATAGTTTGTCAAACTTCTCAGGAGTCAGCTTATTAAGTATGCTGAAGGCGAAAGAAACGTTTGTATTAAAAATCTTAAATGATAATACAGCACAAACAGCAGCCTTCAACATCCATATTAAAATGACATTTAAACAATACAAATTACAGTTTACGTAAAATAAGTACAAATCCGATTAAAGGGAAACGTACCCTCTCACTTTTCTGAAGATTGCATCATTTTGCCCTTTCTCGTTGGAGGAGCTGGCATCTCGTCTAGTGCTTCGAGAAGGTACCCATCTCTGAACGCTAGAACCTGGGGTTTTCCCCAGGAACTCGCTATAATCAACAAAGACAGCAAAGGTTATCAGGGAAATGGTCTTGTCTTGCTGATATTTAGCCCGGATTTGGTTACACAGACAACATAGTTAAGAGTCTCACTTTTAGCCAGGAATGACAAATATTGTGCTCCTACTTGAAGTTTGCGTGACTTATTATAAAACAAGTTATGGTACAAGTCAGACCGCTTCAATTCACATGCTGCTGGTTCAGTGTTGCCAGTGTCATAACGTTCACACTGGCAACACTGAACCAACTTGTAAAACTGCTGTGACAGAAGGCTTTGAAATTCCAAGATTAGGACTTTATTTAGATTCTTTAACCTAAACAAAAGGAAGCTACTGTCCTACCAGGGTACTGAGTCATATCCTTACATTTTTAGCCATTTTCTTTTCAGCTTCACTAAACCAACTGCAATTTGTTTCAACATGAATATGGCAGTGAAAGTTACACTCTGTTCAACTGTTTTAGTAACATTAGAGGGAAGCTACTGGAGTTTCTTGTAAACAATGATCTATTTCTACAAGTAGTTTAAACCAGCCTCAACTGGTCTTCTCCCTGCCAGTTCTGCTCCCCACCCCCCACACTTCAGGAGGCAAACAACACACTGAATCAGGCTGGGTTCAACTGAGCCACAGTCACCACCACCTGCTATGATTGTTTCTCGCTTAAGTAACTGCAAACAAATCATGTTTATTCAGATTGTCTTATCTACAAAAAAGCAAAAGAAAAGCCCACACATCCAGTTATTGCATATTTTTGACAATTTCACCATGTGATAGTACACAGCTACAAAGTGCAGACAAAAGACTGCAAAGTTCAGCATAGTACTGATAAACCACAGCTGAACAACCATCCTGGAACACCCAGTTTTGTAGTTAGATTACAAGGGCTCGATTCTGCCACATATAATACTTGCATTTTACTCATGTTGTTACACATGAAAAGACCTAAAGCATGAAGTCTAACCAGACAGTCATACTTTACTCAGGTTTATGCGTTTTTGAAGTTGATCACTAGTAGGTTACAGCAGTTGGCAGTTTGATAATTTGTGTTCTCAGTTCATTTTCACTGTCAGTGCACATTTCAATTTAGCATTTGTTTAGAAGTTGTCAACTGTGTGTTCTTTTTTCCCTTTTTTAAATATTAGTTTAGGGTCACTTTTGAAAAAAAGACAATATAACAATTGGGGAGTATTTGTCAAGGGTAAGATGTCAGACTGATGACTGACACGTCCATTTATGAAATTTCAGTTTTGAGTATAACAGGTGAAACACTAATTGTGATTCTTGTAAACATCTGTATGTGGATGATGTGATGACTAATGTGTTACATGTATAATAAAGTTAAAAAAAACAACAATCACCTGTTGCCGACAGTTTTGGGATAGTGCTGAGGTGCACCCCCACCTCCTCCCCCTACACTGTGATACAAAAAGAGGAAAAATGTTTTTTAACTTAACATTTTGGGAACTATGTGAGAGGTGCTTGGGTGTAAATGGAGCCAGACATGGTGGAGTAATGTTGAATACCTGAAACGAGAAGGACCTCCTGGTGCGACGACACTCTCCACTTTGGCGGCTTGACAAAGAATATCTGAAAAGAATTGAGTCCTGGGAGTAGGGGGGGGGGGGGGCAAAGAGCTACCTGGAAGTCAAGACACAGCAGCATATTAGCCAAGACCTAACGTGTATGTGTATGACACCTAACGTGTCATACACAAACAAGGCCACAGTAGCACATCTGACTGTTATGAAGACACATGCAAACACAAGACAATAATACCCAACGTACTCTTTCGCTTTTGGTTTCCGTTTAGTACGTTTCAGGGAACTTGCGAAGGTACATCAACGCTAACACGTGTCCCCTTACCAGTAATGTGGAAGCAGAGCATGCTAGCGTTGCGTAACTGGAACATTTCCTAGCACAACAAGCTACTGAGAAGTCAACGCCCGGTTTTCCATTATCTATGTTTATTCAAATTACCTTTTGAAACTAGAATATTGCATGGAGATCTATAAATCAGCTAGAATAAACGTAATCCTAATAACAATTGGCATCGTCACAGGAAACGCTTTGTGAAAGTAGGACAAATCTATAATTTTAACTCCACCGACAGCGGATAAAAACATATTTGTTAGTACACGTTTAGTTACCCGTTTTCTAGCATTCCCCACGAATGTTTGAGATTCCACCGCTACCAAAAACCCCAGCACGCTGGTAAAGAGTCTTTTGTTTAACCAAAACTCATGTTTAATATGTCAACCAAACTGTCACGAACTTATACATTTTTTAATAATTAGAAAATTCTTCACCCTAGTCAAGCTGGAAAATCCTAACAGTGGGATTGATGAGGCCTTTGTTTAGAAACCGGATGTCCACGCACCGACATTTTGGTTTTGTTCTGTAGGCCGCCGGTAAGCTATGAGCTAACAAGCTGTAAACAACTCAAAGCCTTCAGTCTGGCCATAAACCCCATACCTCACAACTTATTCGATGCTGACCAGGCGAATCAACGCCAAAGAAGACATATCTAACTTGATATTTTGCCGCCGCCCCAAATTCTTATCCACCATCACCAACTAAAGCGAACTTTCTAGTAGACCGGCTAACCTTAGCCAGGCCAAACAAAAAAAAAAAACCCGCAAGATCTTACCTTTACAAAAGGAACGTCAGCTTAATTGTTTTCTTGTCAACCAAGAGATAAAAAATAAAATCAAGAAAGAAACGAGAGCTCAAAATTAGTTTTTAACCTATAAGGGTTATGCAATGTCGCCCTCAAGAACACGACGGCTTGGCTCTGTTAGCTACTTGCTACGGCGAAGGAAAGAGCGACGGCTGTATAGGTACGTCATATGAACTCTGCTATTTGAATGGGATGGCTCTGACGTCATCACCCACGCCCTGCCGACGGTCACATGTTGCGTTTCGCAATTCAGTTTCACCCCACCCGCTAGGCAGGTTTGTTTTTCTTTTCAACGTCGGGAGACATACAAGAACAAAATCTGACCACTATTTAAGAATCACGTCAGGCCACATCACTCACTTTTTCTCGTGTTAGGGACTACTTTCTGTCACAGAGTAGAAAAGCTTCAAACCAAGCACAAACTAAAAGAATTACGCAAGCGGTCGAACTTTTTGTCTCATTAAGTAACCATCATGAGGTACAGTAAGTAAATAAACCTTTGCTATCAAATGCATTTGGCTCTGGTTTATCTGCTAGGTTTTTATTTACATATTATTTCATCTGCCTTTTTCCAATCTTTTCAATCTTCGTTTAAAATTATGAAATAATGTGGTGACATTTCAGACTGTAATAAAATTGAGTTAACTGACCTTAATATGACATTGATTTGTATTTCTATTTTGCCTTTTGATTTTATATTTTAATTCATTCAGTGGTTTAAAGTGGATACAAATATTAATATTATATTATCAAAACTAACCTTTTTTAAATTGTACTGGTTCATACATTTGACATGTTAGATTTTCCACTTCACTCTTTTGACTGCTTAATTACATATGTTTTCATTGAACATCTCACATTTTCCAGTCATATTTATAAGATGATGTTTTGCTTGTATCCACTCTATATTTTTTTTTGTTATTCTGAATAGGTGGAGATTGGCATGTATAAGGAAAGAGATGTCAATGAAGGCTAGATGTATTGTAACTTTACTCATGGAACTACACTAACTCCATTAGTGAAACTTAAATCTAGGGCTCTCTTTTCCAAACACACAGTCAGCCACAGAAGTTGCTGGGTTTTCAGTCTTTTTACTCAAAATGTTGCAGGAAAAAGATTAATTCAATTTTTATATATAACACCAAATCAAAACAACAGTTGCCTCAAGGCATTTTATATTGTAAGATAAAGACTCAATAATACGGAGAAAACAGAGAAAACCCCAACAATCAGATGACCCCCTATGAGCAAGTGCTTTGGTGTCAGTGGGAAGGAAAAACTCCCTTTTAACAGCAAGAAACCTCTGGCAGAACCAGGCTCAGGGAGGGGCAGTCATCTGCTGCGACTGGTTGGCGGTGAGGGGAAAAAGACAGAGCAAAGACATTTATTAATGCGTGTTCTGATACTTTCCAATCAGCCATATTGATACCCAAGTGCAACTAGCCAGAGATGTTTAAATCTGTTACGATTAAAACATTTATATTTAGTGGTTTAAAACTCTGCCAAATCACACATAACAAAGCTACCTGCTATGGCAAGAGAGCAGCTGCAAGTAGCCCAATATCTCCACAGGTACTGGATATAAAGTATTTGTATGAAGTTGCCACAGATATGAATACTTTTGAGAGGATTTTCAGTGAATTCCAGTGATTTTCAGTTTGCTGAGCATGCCAAAGTTAAAACACTCATCAAATATATCCCTAAAATTTGATGTGGCTATTCTAAAAGAAGAATCATATTGTTTCAGCAGTCACTAGACTTCCCCTGAAGCATACTGGCACAAAATAACATCCTCTTCTCTCTCTGTTCATCTCTTCAGAACAGCATTTGTACAGACAAACTCTTTTTTTCTGGCAGTGTATTAACAAAGATCTCTCACTTTGTCTGCTCAGTATTTCTTGACAACTTTGTTAGCTAATGGACGCGAAGGTCTGGAGTGTGATGTTAATAAGAAGTTATGTGGATTGTTTGTATGATATTGCCTCACTGGCCTAGCTAGATGAGTCACTTCCTCCACGTACCAGTAAATGACTACAGAGCAAGACTGTACAGGTAACGCCCCTTTGTGCTCAGATTAATCTGTGCTTCCCATTGTACACAATAAGGGCAGTTCTAATCTTTCCTGGTATGATGATGGAAGCAGTTCCGATAAGAAAAAAATATAATGAAAAGTAAGTGTTTTCCTAGAACTCACAGGTTTTTCCTTTAAGGAGCTTTAATGTACAGACAGTTTAGATCTATGTTTAACCAGCTGAAAGTGTGAACCAGTGCTTTTTTGCTGACTTGCAATTAGACTTGCACATCCAGACTGTCAGGAAAATTTTGTTTTTTTAAATACATGTTTGGCTATTGAATTTTAAAAAATAGTCACAGTGAGGAAGAAACCCTGGTGATTAGAGTGCAAAAAGTTTAACGTGTTTATGAGCAGTTTGTGTAATGAGGGATGTTTCCTTTCTTTGACTAATTAAAAACACGAGGGGATACGTAGTTTCTCACATTACAAATGGCAAAATAAAAAGTAGGAAATGATAATGTTGAACTATTTCCCGATATAGATGCAGCTGAAAAAAAGTTGATCTTAATTTGGGATTATTTAGCAGCCAGTTTGCAAATGGGTTGTTTATTCAGCTGTACCGTATGTAAATGTAATCACAGAGTGACATTTATCAGATCTGTTGTTGCAGGCATTTGTAGTGACACACACTGATTAATCCCATCGCTTGTGAAGATGTGTGTTTCACCATGTTTATTTTATCATTTGTCATAATAGTCAAGGAAGCTTTAAAGTTCTTTCTGTGCCTGTAATCATGTGCTTCTTCACCTCCGAGGGGCATCAATCATTCATCAAAAGCAAATTGAAACCAGTTGTCTCACAGTAAACACAGTAAACAGTTAATTAAGCCCAGTGTGCCAATAAGGTGAGAAAAGGCTGGTCCAGTTCCAGTCTGAGCTGGCTTGAAGTTAGTTATCACTGCACCAAAAATATGTAGAATACCAACTTTATCGGGGACATTCATTTATGTTGTAAGTATTCAGTATGACTATTCCTAATTAAGAGCGAGAAAATATATAAATAAGTTACTAACAAAAAAACAGACATAAAAGTTGATGAAGCTTACCCCCTATATTTAACCGATCTATAACTACATAGGGGCAGTGTGCGTTTCTGAGACTCAGGGGTAATTGCAGGATTACTTAGTCCTAAACTGTGTCATGCCTTTAGGTTGGCAGGAAACTCACTGTTAACAGAGCCAGTTATTTCAAATTATAAGGTGAGATATTATTACTTATTATTGAAAATGTTGGTGTTGACAAACAACAATATAAATTTGAATTACATAGTAGATGGGTCTGCTTTTCTGTTAGGAGAACTCCAGAACAGCTGCTGAGTGGATCAGGCAGATGATATTGCTTATTACTCCAAATTTCAGTAAACTCCAATTTGTTTACTAAATCTAATTTAAAATAATATTGATAATATATATGATATTTTTTTTATAATACATTTTTAATTTATAATTTAAAATCTAATTTGATCAAATAATTTCAAATTCATATTTTCTTTTTACACATTAATGAAAAAAAATTCAACCTTGAACATCAATCAGCTCCTCTGGAGTGACACCTCACAGTGACTGTACATGCTTCGAAGTTCCTTTGAGTGAAACCTCTTTTTAACTCGACTGAGCGGCAGTTTTAATTATGGACATGAACAAAAACAGATGTGTCCTCATTGTGTCAATACGTCCCAAACTCTGCCCCAAAGTACATTGAACTGACTCATGCTCATAGATCTACTGTCAGGTCGAAAATAACTTGAGCCAGAACAGGAATCTAGTTCTGTGGAAAACTAAGTCGACTCTTGCTGCTTCCATAGGAATCAACGGGGTAAATAGCAGCTGGGTGCTGATAATTAAATAACCTTGATTAACTGATTAGCAAGTGTTACCACCTCTATTAAAGCAGAAGTTTTAGCAGTTTGCTTTTCTTTTCTTTTCTAGTTCAGATGTGTGTTAACACAATACCACTGTCTTCCCAGAAGGGAACATTGCAACAAATTCAGCCCAGGGTCATGGTGCAATGTTCAGAGAAACTGCAGAAAACCCAAGAGCTACATCTCAGAGTCTATTAGAAACTATCATTATCACTATTAGAAAAAGACTGAACAAGAATGGTTTGTTTGTAATGGTTACCTGGAGAAAGTCTCTGCTCTCTAAACCTGGCAGCACAGCTGAAATTTGCAAAGCTGCATCTAAACAAACTGCAAGACTGCTGGAACGATGTCCTTTGAACAGATGACACAAATGTGAAGACTTTTGATTATAATACAAAAAATGTTCTTTGCTGAAAACCAAACACAACATATCTGCACAAGCACGGTGGTGGAGGGGGGATGATTTTGGGTTGTTTTGGAGCCTCTGGACCTAGGCACCTGACACTTAGTTGACCATGAAGTAAAGTAATTAAGTGATTAAATGTGAAAAAACTAAAGCTTGGCTGAAACTGGATCATGCAGCAGGACAATGATCCCAAACACAAGCAAATCTAAAATCTAATGGCTGAAAAAGAGAACGATCAAAGTGCTGCAATGACCCAGTCAACGCCCGGACCTCACCTCGATTTCGACTCGATTGAAATGCTGTGATGGGAGCTTAAGAGGATCTTTAAGGGAAACAAATGCCTGCAAACCTCAGTGAACCAAAGGAATGCGAAGTAGAGTAGGCCAAAATTCCTCTACAATGATGTGAGAGACGGATAAAGACTTACAGAAAATCATTCAAGCTCTTGCTGTTAAAGGTGGTTCTACAACCTGTTGCGCTATTAACATGTTTAGTTATAAAGGACACCCGCATTTAGACTTATTCATGAGCATAATATCCAGAAGTCTGCGGATGTGTTTCATAGTTTTTCCTAACAAGCTGTTGACAGTTAAACGTCTTCATGATTAACATGCTGATTCACATGCTTCTCCTCTCGGTGGAAATGCTCTTTCTCTTTCCTCCTTGTAAAAAGATTTTTGACGTTAGTTTTAATTCAAAATTCACAGTTAAAAAAAATAATCCTACACATACAAACGAATAGTTCACTCTAACATGTGCTCCAGCTAGACATTAAATCTGAGCCAAACTGTGTCCATCGCTCTCCTTTTAAATCCTGTTTGATAAATTTTATCCAGATCAGTCACTCTGAATAAAACAGCAGCTTTGCGCTCAGGAAACAAACAACATTTGCTTATCTTGTGCAGAATATTACGTTACGACGTTAGGTTATACCGAGCAGCAGCTGCCCATGTTAAACTGTGACTATTGCCAGATAAGATGACATGGCCTGACATTCAACAGCGAATTACAAGAAATCTCTCTCATGGTTTAAAACGAGAGAAACTGTTTTCATTCAAAGCTCGAACATTATTACAAGAAGGACATTATGAATTTCATTTTAACCATCACAGGGGACTTGAAACCACAGGGAGAGACTTATTAAAGATAATTGAAGCTGTCCCTCAGAAAAACATGCATGACAGTGTGTCTCCATTTTTCCCACCTAAGATGAGAAAATAATTTATGAAGGACTGCAAGATCTGAATATATGACTCATGAAAACTTGCAGCTGATTTACACTTAATGCTCGATACATTATGAAGCCAGTAGATGGTGCAACAGAGGTTTGTAGAAATCTTTCTATTGTTCAAACAGAAGGCATCAGTCGTGCTCATTGCACTGAGTGCAAACTGACCGACTTAAAATTTCTCGTGAGAATTAAAATGGAGTTTATTTTTATTTTTATAGAAAATGTAAAAAGGTTTATTTATTATTTCTATGATTCAGTTTCAATAATACTGCAGAATGCAAACAGAGAAATTATTGAAAACCCCCAAATCAAAATCATCTTATGGTACTTGTTGAGGACCTACCTTAGTTTCTAAATCTTTTACTAAATGACTAACAGTAAACGTAAAAGAAGTCTTACAAACATGCTGATATTGGCCTGTGATGTACCAAACAGCTCAGGTTTTGACCTTAACATCATCATAGCCTGTTGTTTAGGACTCGCAGTAGAAGGTTCCTGAAGGTCAAACACCTGAATATGTGTTGTTCTTTAGAAGAAACACTGACAAGTTGAAATGAAGACTGATTCCTTGTGTAATTTTTAATGTAAATGCATGTTCATACTTAGATTCAATGTAATCAGAAATATCCCAAAAAGTTTCCTGTAGTAAAGTACTACACACATTTTGAATGACAAAAACATTATAAATATTTAAGTATTACTCACAGGAACCCTCAGATGAGCAATAATCGGATGTCGAGAAGTCTACTGATATGGGGCTGCATGTATGTACTACATAGATCTGGACCTTAAATACATGCCATAACCCTTTTTGTCTCCTTGCATCGTCTACTTTTACTGTCACTATTAAACATGATTAACACATAATCTTAAAAAAGATGTCATGTAGCCTATTTCTTTTTGAAGAAAATATATGTTATGATTATTTTAAGCTGGACCTGCAGTAGTTTCAAAGGTTTTAGTAGCTAGTAGTGCCATGGAGAATATTTATTAAAATGCATTATATACATTATGATAGGTTTATAATGCTTGGAAATTAACTGGGAGACAGGAAAAAAACACCCCTATATATGCTGACATGTCTGTGAATGTGTCCAGCTGCTTTAAGATGTAAATTTGCATTTATTCAGATTTCCTTGCCTTTTATGTTTAACACGTTCTTCCCTCTGAATCTTGGACAAAGTGCATTTTTGGTCATAAGCCATTCCAGGGACACACAAACACTTCAGGAGTGCGAGCTTTATACCTGCAGTGGCAGATGGGTCAACAAGTTTAGAAACCGTCCATTAAGGAATCGAGACAGCAGGGGAAAAATAATCCTCTTTGGAATGCAAACTAAATTGACTGAAGTCTCAGCATACAGAACATGACTCACATTAGGAACAACCATAGTTTGGCTGAATTATTCATACACACCGACCTTTTAAACCCTGCACCCGTACAGCAGCACATAGGTGGTGTCATAAACTTGTAGCACTTCCCCAGCTTGCACCGCCGCCTCTTGCTGCTTTGATTTTTCCAGGACTTGTCT